>NW_015505243.1:1449645-1456796 GCF_001515645.1 Sinocyclocheilus grahami
AAATTCCTCGGTAAAATAAGTATTTGGTCACCTACAAACAAGCAAGATTTCTGGCTCTCACAGACCTGTAACTTCTTCTTTAAGAGTCTCCTCTGTCCTCTCTGTCCTCACCTGTATTAATGGCATCTGTTTGAACTTGTTATCAGTATAAAAGACACCTGTCCACAACCTCAAACAGTCAAACAGTCAGTGGTCATGATGACAGATGCTTTCAACTCAGGTTCCAACTAGGCTCCTGGTCCAGGAAACATATAAACAACCTGGAAATGATGGTGTTTGTCCTGGCTCTCAAAACGCTCCTGTTAGCCCTAAAGAGGTACCACATCCTGGTCCATTCCGACATCATGACAGTGGTGGCCTACATAAACCACCAAGGTGGTGTCAGGTCGTGGCCTCTATAGAAGTTGGTGAGGCGCTTCCTCATATGGGCACACTAAAGGCAGTGCACTTGATGGACATGTTGAACCAGGGAGTGGACATGCAGTGGGGCAAAAAAGTATTTAGTCAGCCACCAATTGTGCAAGTTCTCCCACTTAAAAAGATGAGAGAGGCCTGTAATTTTCATCATAGGTATACCTCAACTATGAGAGACAAAATGAGAAAAAAAATCCAGAAAATCACATTGTAGGATTTTTAAAGAATTAATTGGTAAATTCCTTGGTAAAATAAGTATTTGGTCACCTACAAACAAGCAAGATTTCTGGCTCTCACAGACCTGTAACTTCTTCTTTAAGAGGCTCCTCTGTCCTCCACTTGTTACCTGTATTAATGGCATCTGTTTGAACTTGTTGTCAGTATAAAAGACACCTGTCCACAGCCTCAAACAGTCACACTCCAAACTCCACCATGGCCAAGACCAAAGAGCTGTCAAAGGACACCAGAAACAAAATTGTAGACCTGCACCAGGCTGGGAAGACTGAATCTGCAATAGGTAAGCAGCTTGGTGTGAAGAAATCAACTGTGGGAGCAATTATTAGAAAATGGAAGACATACAAGACCCTACTGTGAAGCATGGGGGTGGAAACATCATGCTTTGGGGCTGTTTTTCTGCAAAGGGACCAGGATGACTGATCTGTGTAAACGAAAGAATGAATGGGGCCATGTATCGTGAGATTTTGAGTGAAAACCTCCTTCCATCAGCAAGGGCATTGAAGATGAAACGTGGCTGGGTTTTTCAGCATGACAATGATCCCAAACACACCGCCCGGGCAATGAAGGAGTGGCTTCGTAGGAAGCATTTCAAGGTCCTGGAGTGGCCTAGCCGGTCTCCAGATCTCAACCCCATAGAACATCTTTGGAGGGAGTTGAAAATCCGTGTTGCCCAGCGACAGCCCCAAAACATTACTGCTCTAGAGGAGATCTGCATGGAGGAATGGGCCAAAATACCAGCAACAGTGTGTGAAAACCTTGTAAAGACTTACAGAAAACGTTTGACCTCTGTCATTGCCAACAAAGGGTATATAACAAAGTATTGAGATGAAATTTTGTTATTGACCAAATACTTATTTTCCACCATAATCTGCAAATAAATTCTTTAAAAATCCTACAATGTGATTTTCTGGATTTTTTTTTCTCATTTTGTCTCTCATAGTTGAGGTATACCTATGATGAAAATTACAGGCCTCTCTCATCTTTTTAAGTGGGAGAACTTGCACAATTGGTGGCTGACTAAATACTTTTTTTCCCCACTGTATATATATATATATGAATACATAAATATGACTTCTGCACTACAAGTTTATGTGACAAACAGATCCAAATTTAAGTCATTGTGTGTTGATAATCAAATTTGGCACAGTTTGGAAGTAATTAGATATTTTTCCTATTCAAGCTGTGAATTTAATTTATGCAAGCAATTGGAATATCACAAAAAAAACTATTTCACAGCATTCCCATCCCATGTTCAAGAGAACAAAATAGAAATTCTGCCATTACTAAAGGACGTCAACTTGAATCTTCAGATTAAGCTACTGCTATAAAGTCCATAAAATCCATTTTTCCTGCATTAATAGCCACTACTCATCACGTGTTCCTAAACTGAAGTGCAGATCGTATGTGAAAGAGAGTTGTCTTAGAAATGAAGTGCTCTTACCGAAGTGTTCTGGCACTGGATGCAGGAGCTGTTAAAACGGACCGCGGGAATACGCTGGACTTTGCCCTGGATTTTAAAGACACACTCATAGTTCTTTTGTCCCGACTGAGGCTGGGGCAAGTTTCGAGCTCGCAACGTGATTGGCCGAACGATCCCCGCCGGTACCAGGATGTCGCTGCTAGGCAGAATCTGCGGGCAACCCTGAAAATGACAAAAAAGACAATATGTAATAATTCAGTCTCAGAGCAAAGCACAAACAATCCCAACTCATAAATATCGTAATGGATTCCACTTTCACTCCAAAGATGACACTGATTTCAGTTTATTGAGCTCAAGGACAATAAATAACGTCTATTTGACTGAAACTTTGCCTACAAACGTGGTATTCAGTCTCACACAAATGCACCAAGAAAGGAAATCGAGACCATTAGGGTGGGAATAATTTAAAATCCAGCAATCTGAGGCTAAAAACCCTATTACACAGCACTTGCATCCATCTCCAGTTTTACGAAGCGCGGGTTCTCTCTGCAGATCACACTGATGAAGCGCTAAATGAATATCTTCCTTAGTCCTGCATGTCAAGTCGTGCAAGAAGAGTCATTACGGTCTACTCTACCCGTAACCGATTGCAGCATTTATCAAAGACACTCATATTGACGTGACTTCTGATCACACTGATGGAAAACTAGTCTCATATCCTGAGACATATTAGCAGGTCAGAAACAAGGACACATGCAAAGCACAATCTGGAGAGAGAAACATGGTTCCTGTTTATACAAACCACATTAATTGATTGATGATTATCACTTATCGACAGATGCAAAGAGGCGTCGGTTGCAAACCAGCTCTTCTCCTTCCAAAGTTGTGCATCTGAGGATATTTCGGACAATCTGTAATCTATTTAACACTGAACAATAATCAGGGTGGTAGTAAAAGCAATTTGCAGGCAGAGGAGACATAAATCAGAGCCACTAGCCGCCCAGCTCACCGTCTGCCCGAGCCAAAAAGGCAGCACGCTTAACAATGATGCAACTATTTAACCCGGACCTCCATCAATCTGCACAGGTTTGCATATCAGTGCGACAATAAATCTAATTTTCATATTGGGTGTTTGTAAGGAAGGATTTACTCCCTGTGGAGGCACGAGGGGCACACAGACTGCAGCGAGAGGAAGGATAGCATGCCTGCATACTGCAAAATGAGCACAATGAATCAACTGTAGTCCTGGAGAAGATGACAACAGTGAACTAATGATAAATTACTCCAGTCGACTGGCCCGTAAACAAATACACTGTCCACGGGCATCAGAAAGCGACTCTGAGAAGGTGAAACTCGGGATGGGTGTATTTAATGAGAAAACACAAAGCTCAGTCACCGAAAAGGGTTGCAGCTGTGCGATACATGGCTTAGAGACGCAAAATATACATTCACTCCCTGCTTCCCAGTATGTCTACTTCACTAGTGTATAGTATTTCAAAAGAAGTATCTATCTATCTCTGTCTGTCTGTCTAACCATCCATAACACCATTAATATTACAAACATAACTGTCCTTAAATATAGTTTGGCTTATTGTTTTCTGCTGTCAATAAGAAACCTCCACCAACTTTTCTCTTAACAAACCTGTTAACAACATCCACTGCCTGTGCATATTCTGCTCAAATTGAAGGCAACTGCACCCTGCAGACATTTCCTGCCCCGTCCCTCTTAACGTCAGTTTGCTTGTTCTCATTAACAAGCTCCAATCACTACTTAATTATGAATTAAACAAGCCAGGGATGGAGCATTTGCTGAATGTGGCTTAAAGGTTACAGATAAGCTGAAGAGCTTGTTAACTAAAGAGTGGTGGGGTAATGTCAGTGTTTACCAGTACAAAACTCATCACGCCGGGAGCACTGCACATACAATGTGTAGCTCTGACTCTAATTCTTCTGATTGGACAACCCTTGTTTGAAGCCACATCAATTGAATTCTATATTAACATGCCATGTTGCCATGGTGGCATCAGTAAACAGCCTACGGTTAGGCTAATGAACTATATTATGCACAGAAAAATTGTTTGTTGAGGTTATTATGATTAATATGTTTCATTACTAATGGAACATCCGTGTTTTTCCATCATGTTATGGCTAAAATCCAATGGCTAGGCTGCAAGCATGCAAAATTATTTGCATGTCCTTAAACAGATATTAACAACAGGATATGATGTCACACTTGCGGTTTAAAAAAAAAGCAAATTATAGAATTAATAAATAAATGATAAATATAATACATTCAAAACATTAAAACTTTTCCAAGACAGCTCATTTTCTCAATGGAGCTTGAGGTTTTTAGATTTTACTGCAAAAAAATAAAATACCTTAACCTTGTTTTCTAGCAAAAATATCTAAAAATCCTTTCAAAAGTTTGAGTCTTGTTATCACAGAACATACCTTTAAGAATGAAAAGTTTAAGAATTAAGAATTTTTTAAAGAATTTAAGCATATATTCATTGGAATTCTGTGAGGTTTTTGCTTACAACATGAAGTCTACAATCTTACACCGTTTGCACATTAATAAATATTTTTATTGCAGTGTTGTATTGACAAACCTGTATTATGTATTATATTTATTAGGGATGCACCGATACCACTTTTTCCAGTACTCGCCCGATACCGATACTTTTATTTTTGGTACTTGCCGATACCGAGTACTGATACCAATATTTTATTGCATTTGGAAATTTTTTAAATATTGGGTACAGAAACCAAAAAAGGGTATGTATAATGTTAGTTGGTTGACTTCATTTATCAAATAGATAGTCAAACCTAAATTTATTCAGACAGTTTAGAAAATAGTAATAAAATATAACAAGAATTTAGAGTTAAATGGAGTCAGAACAAATTCAGCTTGATAATGTTAGATAACTTTGATAGAAAGGTACGTAGCCTAATGGATTACAATCAACCAAATATTATACAGCTGTTAATATGACAGTATTTACACAACTATCAATACTTTGTCGGGCAACCTTTAGCCTTAATGACAGCCTGTAGTCTCTTGGGCATGCTGTCACCCAGCTTCATGCAAACCTCAACTTCAGTTTTTTTTCCCCCAGACTCGGTCTGAATAATTTTTGGTCCCAATGGTCCCAAATTTGTATCAGTTTTACTGGTAGTCCACTGTATGAAGAAATGTTGGGTATAATTTGTCGCACACAAAATGCACAAGAAATCCAATTTTTCACTGGAGGTCAGCTAGAGGAAAAAACGAATTGTTGCTTACATATATAATTTCCCGAGCATTCAGTTGCTCAGTCATTCACTCCGTTTTTTCGTTTTTCCATTCCTTCTACCCTGTTAATCCCATTTTCAGTCTTCATAAGCCATAATCCATGAAATATGCTCCCTTCCCTCAGTGCCGAGAAAAATAAATTCAGTCTCCGGATCACTTGGTAGCTGTTCCAATTAAACGTTACATGATATTTTTTTACTTTATTCATCGGCTAAAGATGATTTTTTTTTAATGGCCTGTATAATCTGAGGCGCGGCACTTGCTGAAGTTTCTAAAGCTTTGATTGGTTGATTGGAGCTGGATAATATTCTGAAGGTGCTTTATGAAGCCTGACTTGAAAGTACATGCATATAACTACAAATTATAGTTAATATAGAAACGTCAGTTCACTGCAGAGGCTGAACTAATCATCAACCCGACAGCACTGATGAAAGGCACATTCAAAAATGTGATTTGGAGCCATGGCCTATAGCGGTTGGGTGCTGTTGTGGTACTCAAGCTTAGTAATCAAATAATACCATGGTACATAAATATGGTAATCAGAAAGTACCATGATACAAACAATACATTGGTATTTTGGTCATGGACAAATAAGAATATCCAAGATGATGAAAAAGGAAATAGAAAAAAAAAAGGTTCTAAGAAATATCATGTTTGTAGAAATGTATATGTACCATAAACAAAATCAAATATAAATATATACTGCTTAATATATACAAAACAAATATTTATATTATACAAAAATGCATTAGATAGATACATTAATTCATATATTGAATTGATGCTCATTATAAAGAGGCATTTTCAAGTGTCTATATAAAACATTTAATTCAATTAAAATGATAAAAAATTATATTCAAATTCAAATAAAAATAATATAAAAGAATGTATTAAGAATAAGGAAACATTTACACACATTTCTGTTTTTATTTATGAAAATTTTAATATTTAAATATGATATCAAGTTCTAAATATTATGATGTCGCTATTTCACTTTTAATTTTAGGCATACGATTATAATAAACAATTATGTGAAATAGATAAGTGATATTTTTAAAATTATTTTATTATTTTATTTAAATATAAAATAAAATTTGATTAATTTCAAATGTCAATGCACAACATACACATATATATATACATACACACACATACATATGCTTAGGTGTGCATGTAGTGCACTGACATGAAAGAGTTATTAAATATTTTTCAGGGCGGTCAACGTTAACGCGCTAACGCATGCGATTAATTTTACAATCCTTAAAGGGGTCATATGATGCTTTTTTAAAGATCATTATTTTGTGTATTTGGTGTAACAGAATATGTTGACATGCTTTAATATTCAATAATATTCACATTATTTTTCAAATACTGTACATCATTGTAGGTCCTCTATGCCCCGCCTCTCTCAAACGCTTCGTTTTCTACAAAGTCCCTCCTTCCGACAAGCGCAGTCTGCTCTGATTGGCCAGCTGACCCAGTGCATTGTGATTGGCCGAACACCGCAAGCACTCGTCGGAAATGTAACGCCCCTTACCATAATCGCGAGCTTCATCTTTCAAAATAAATGTAAAGACAGAGCCCGAAAGGGGAACAGAGTCGCGTGATAGACACAGTGATGAAGCTGGTCTCTCTCGCGCTCTCTCTCTCTCACACATACGTGCACGCGCACACACACATACACGATGCACAAAACTCCGCATTTAAACAATCAATAGCAAACACTTAAACTAATAACAAAACAGTAGCTGATTCAGAAGCGCCAGATTGTCATAGCAAAGTCAGAAT
>NW_015505243.1:1457483-1458145 GCF_001515645.1 Sinocyclocheilus grahami
ACAGACACACACACACACACACACACACACACACACACACACACACACACACACAGAGACATTTCCGTACATTCACGCTGTTTCCACACACATTCACGATAATGTTTTGATTTGTCATGTTGTATGTTGCTGTGTTTAGTTATTCTGAATGGATCCATAGATATATGCAGTCAGCAGGCGGTTGGTTAAGGTTTTTTTTAGCATCCCCACGTGGTCCTGTTCGGTATCGCAACTTGACTTCTCTAATATGTAAAAAAAAAAAAAAAGCTATTTGCTCTTGCACTGTACACATACTACACAATTCAGATTTTTTTTGGAAAGACATCTATTTTAATCTTGCAGAAAATACAGATTTTTGAGAATCGCCCTTCAATCTTTTGGTTTACTTTGCTGAACACCTCAAATGATGACAAAATAAACAATTGAAAGAAGATAAACGGTCTATGCTTAATTTCATGAAGTGTGCGATTAATCACAGAAAAAGGGTGTGATTAATTAGATTAAAAATGTTAATCTATTGACAGCCCTAATTTTGAACTATTTATTGACTTTAACATTATAACTGTCATTCTGCGGTTTACATAAACAATACATTCAGATATATTATATATATATATATATATATATATATATATATATATACATACACACACACACACACA
>NW_015505243.1:1459105-1461923 GCF_001515645.1 Sinocyclocheilus grahami
ATATATATATATATATATATATATATATATATATACATACACACACACACACACACACACACACACACACACAATGTGAATTCCTGAATCTTTTCACAGCTCTTTCATTTCGCCTGACGCTCTTTACTTGTTGCATTGATATCAAGATACCAAAGGCTGCTATGATACTCAAGCCAAAATGTTAGTATTGATCCAACACTAACCGTGCGAGACGCAAAGAATAAGCCTCCGTTTAATGTATAAATGGAGCACTTGTTATCGCAGCAGCTGAAAGACATTCGTTTGACACAAGGAGCCTGAAACATGAAGAAAGCACAAGATCACCAGGCTCACTCCGGCTCTAAAATTCTCTTATCAGAAAATCATGCAATCTTGATGTCAGCCTCAGCCATCTCTGTTTTAGCACTAAAGTGTTTGCTAATGTAAAAACAAGATAGCTTATCGCCAACGGCTGGCATGAGAAGCAAGGACGAGGGCACTGTTTGCTGTGCATCGAGACTGAAGACGTGAGGGGTGCGGCGTAATGGCTGGCTGCTGACAGACGCCCGCCGTGTCACTTCCTGTGTGGCTACGGCGTCCGGCTTGAAGGACTACAGCAGCCAGAGCGCTTCCTGCCGAGCTAATGGCGTCTCTGTCACTCATCCCACAATTAATTACCTCTGCCCGCAGCTCGTTAATGAAAGAGTCGCCCCACCGAGACGAGACGAGATGAGGCTGGAGAGCAGGAGGAGGAAGAGAGAGAGATTGGGGAGAGAGCGAGAGTGTGAGAAAGTGAAAGAAAAAGAAAGATGGCATTGTGGGAACAAGAAAACAGATTGAGAAGGGACAGAAGGAGAAGTGAAACTTGGAGAACACAAACGGAGAGAGAAATTGAGAGGCAGAGCATCAAAGTGAGAAAAAATAAAACTTTATGTGAGAGAAATAGGGGGGAGGCGCTGGGGTCCCGTTGGGAAAAAGGCCAGTTTGAAAATGTATGTGTTTGCAGTACACAAGCCACGGTTAAGACAGCTGACTCCACTGTGATGTGACCCTGTCTCAGCCAGAGCGCTTCCTGCCGAGCTAATGGCGTCTCTGTCACTCATCCCACAATTAATTACCTCTGCCCGCAGCTCGTTAATGAAAGAGTCGCCCCACCGAGACGAGACGAGATGAGGCTGGAGAGCAGGAGGAGGAAGAGAGAGAGATTGGGGAGAAAGCGAGAGTGTGAGAAAGTGAAAGAAAAAGAAAGATGGCATTGTGGGAACAAGAAAACAGATTGAGAAGGGACAGAAGGAGAAGTGAAACTTGGAGAACACAAACGGAGAGAGAAATTGAGAGGCAGAGCATCAAAGTGAGAAAAAATAAAACTTTATGTGAGAGAAATAGGGGGGAGGCGCTGGGGTCCCGTTGGGAAAAAGGCCAGTTTGAAAATGTGTGCGATCTCTCTGTGGTCATTAGTCTTAGTGAATCGTATCCCTGCAGTGCTGCTCTTTAAGGTTAAATACATACATAAGCTAATTAAGCTTGTTGTAATGATAAATGTTACGGAGGGAGAGCGATATTACGGCACACCAGCCACGCTGTCAATCAATGTCACTCTCACATCATGACACAGCAAATGCAAAACACCCAAAAACTTCTAGAACTTTATATAACTTTCTTTAATATACATACTGCTTGACAGATCAGCAATTCATGCTGAGACAGATATGAATATATATGAACAAATATGTTTTATGACACATAAAAAAACAACAGATTTTTAAGTGCCTTTTCCAATGCAAACTTGACGGCAACAAAACCAGACCGTTGCTATGTAGTTGCTAAGGTGATCTGGCCCAATGCAAAGGAGCCCCCCTTTTTTTTTTTGGTCTCTATGAAAAATCTGACAGGGTACAATCATAAATTATAATCCTAACAATTTTTTTTCCCATTTATTTTTATTCAAAAATGATAAATGATATTTAAAATCATAATTATTTTATAACAAATTCTTATTCTTCTTTAAAATAAAAAAATACATATATTTTAATTAAAATATAAAAATAATGAACCAATTTATTAATAATACATATAAACATATGTATCTAAACATTAACATTTAAAATTCTATATACTATTATGTAGCTATTTTGCTTTTATTTTAGGCATAAAATTCAAAAAATACAATTATGATATAGATATATTTTTTTAACTACAAACAATAACTTAAGTAATTTTAACATTATTTAAAAAAATAGAACATTAGAAATTCTATTTAAATGTAAAAAAATATTTAAATGCAAAAAAATATTTAAATGCAAATATAAAATGCAAAACAATTAATTAATAATGTACAAAGTTTTTACAATTAAACATTTTAATATTAAAATATTATATAACATTTTGTACATTGTGTAGTTATTTCGCTTTTTTGATTTTAGCCATATATATATATATATATATATATATATATAGACAGAGCGAGAGAGAGCGAGAAAATACAATTTTGTATGTATATTATATTATACACACACTCACATGTGCGTATATGTTTGTTTTCTGCTAACATTTTAATTTTAGAAAAATTTAATTTACTAGCCTATTTCTGACGTAAAAAAAAGAACTATAACAAAAGATTACTACAAATTAAGCAACAATTCAGAAATGCTGTGTTGTATGCTTCGGTGGCCAAACAGGAAGAGATTTAGAGTGCCTCACACTTGATAAATACACAGCCAAACAGTCTTCTGCATCAGCTGTTTCAACGCTACACATCTATATATATCTATATCTATATATATATCTATATATATATATATATATCTATATCTATATATATATCTATATATATATACTG
>NW_015505243.1:1462130-1472395 GCF_001515645.1 Sinocyclocheilus grahami
CTATATCTATATATATATATCTATATATATATATATACTGCCAGAATGAACACTACAGTCATAAAGTTTTACACTCCAAAACTCACATTCAGCATGCTCTGAGAAACATAATTTCTCAAACACTTTCTCCCTTAAAATAGACAGTTTTACGCCTCTTGCTCGACCCCACAAACTCAAAAACACTTCCATCTTAGAGACCACACAATATGAGGGGGAGTTAAAAATGCATTTCTGAGATGCTGGGGTGGAAGTGCGGGCCGTAATTAGGGGTCCGCAGATGGTCACCTACCATGTGCTTAAACACGCTGTAACACGGCATAGCTGGCAAACAGACACGAGGCGCTGTGGAGGAAGACATCCACGCGTGATGTACAGATATAATGAAATGCATTTTAATACAACAGATAAAGAGAATAAGACCCTTATTAGAACAGCTGCTGCATGCAGAACCAGTCCAATCCAGAAAGCACAAACTTACAGTCACTTTAATTGGCAATGTGAAGGTCAAACAATGTGTGCAAATGAAAAGACAATGAAATTTAAACATGTTGGCAGTATGAATGCCAGTCACTGACTGCAGGTGTTATTTTTTATACTATTTTCAACTTTGCTTGAAGTTAATATTAACTAGTTTGTTGGTTTTGTTACGGTTTAGTTGTTTGTAATGAAACATTTTAAATATAATTTAACATTTTTATTTTAAACCATTTCGCTTTGTGAAAACATTTGAAATCAGTAATCTGCACCAATTATGTTTTATCTGAAATAACTCAAATAAAATGAAACCAGAACCACCAGACTCAGGAATAGTGTTTTCTTGCCAGACATCTTTATTATTTTTCACTACAGCACAACATCTGCATGAATGCTTACGCATCTCTGTGTTTATATTTGTCGCACTGTAATCTCTGCTTGCATTTAGGCTTTTGTTGTGCACTATGTAGTAATTATCTGTGCCCTGACCTGTTCTACAGTGCTTCAACATTCAAAGCTGCTAAAACGTGCACTCTGCTATGGAAATTGTCATCATTCCTTCCTACCCACTCATCTGTTTCTGCCGTTTTAATTTATTTTAATCGATTTACACGCACTCCTTTGTACCCACTGTGCAAATTATTCAATGACTTTTACAAGAATGTAGTTTTTGTCAATAATCTGAAGTGAAATTTGTTGAGCAGCATCTTATGCAACGTAACCGTCTTGTTGCATCTCCAGCACAATTAGCTAATTTTTTTGTGAGCGACATACTGTTGAAAGAGTACATTCCTCAGGGCGACTTTAAGCATCTGTTTTGTTACTGAAATATTTGAAAAAAGTAAAAACAATATATGAAGAGTTTATTTGCAAAAACCGATAACTCCATTTTTATTTCTCAGAAATCACGTTTTTTTTTTATTGCGCTTTCCAAGTAATATCAATCAAACTGCAGGTGGATTGTTTTGATTAAGTAATAATAACTTAAACAAATACAGGTAATTTACAAAATTAAAGTTCATTGAAAGTATGTTTTTTTTTACATATTCAAAGTTTGTTTTATAGCAAAAGCAGATAACTCCACATTTCATGTTTTAGAGTTTAAAAAAAACACTGGTTTAATCTTTGTAATGTCCTCAGATGACAATGTAGATGCCTGACAAATGTTGTTGCTGTTGTGATCATAAACTGTATGGATGTGATTACACGCAATGCACGGAGCTTTTCCCTCGCCATCGTTGTTGCTGTTGTGATCATAAACTGTATGGATGTGATTACACGCAATGCACTGAGCTTTTCCCTCGCCATTGTAACGCGCTGCTTTTGCAAGGTTCTGTGAAAACGTTTCAGCTCTTATTTTCCTTTTTCGCCCTGAAGAAGATATCACAGGTTCATCAAATACGTCGAAATGATCCATCCTCGATCACTTTTAGTCAGCTTTGACGAAACTCCTCTCAGCTAGCACGTCTTTTCAAAGTGAAAGTAGCCTTGTCACCTGACCTGTATACAGCGCGCTGATTCGCTAAAATGGATTTATCGGCTTCTGTTCAAAAACAACAAGGACGCTTGTCGGCTTCTGCAGTAAAACATGAACTCGCGATGCCTTGAAAGTGGACAAAACCGGCTTTTTTGACAAAACGTGTTTAGCGTTGAGATCGCGCTACATGTGGAGAATAATGCACGGCAATCAGTGATTTTTTTTTTAAAAGTGCCGTTTATCGGTTTTTGCAAATGAACTCTTCATATACAACACCGTTCAAATGTTTGGAGTCAGTACATTTTTTAATGCTTCTGAAAGAAGTCTTTTATGCTCACTGTGCTTTTTGACAAAATATTATTACAAATTAAAACATATGTATTCTGTTTTAATAAAATGTACTTTATTCTTGTGATATAAAGCTGAATTTTCAGCATCATTACATCATCTTCAGTGTCACATGATCCTTCAGAAATCACTCTAATATGCTGATTTGCTGCTCAAGAAACATTATTATTAATTTTAAATCCCATCACCATCAGAACAGACTTTTGAATATAATTTGGGCCCGAGCTCATAGTGAAAGACTCCTGATCAATATGACTTTGGAGGACCCTCAAACAGATGTAGCAATGCTCCTCTTGGAAAACACTGCAGTGGAGAGAGACAGAGAGAAGCTGGCTGCTGTTCAGTGGATTAGGCCCAGGGCACTGGAGTGCTGCTGGGAGCTGGAGAGACCCCGTCACACTCGCCCTGTTTACAGTGTGAAGAGTGTTTTTATGTCTGTGTTTTTGAAGCACCTCTCAAAGCCTGGGCCAAGGCACCAGGGCAGAGAAGATGCACTCCACTGAGCCACTCTCTCACTCTCACACACACACACATTCCCGTCGGCTTAAGGGCCTGGATCACTGACTCACACACTGATCAGAGCAAAAGAACGCCTGTGCATTCTGAATGTAAAAATAAGCCAGTGTGGTGGTAATCATTGAAAGAGCCCACATATGCTCTCGGCCTACGCCAACATGGATTTCGGCCCCCCGGCTAACTCTTCTTACGATAAATGACAGTGAGCTTGTTTCTCATTTGAATCTGGCCTGAAAATCCTGAAATGACAATGGGAATTCATTGTGTGATTCAAAAGTAGCTCGGTTCCAAAACCTAGTAAGCTCCTTTTTATAATTATGCTGCCTGCTATTACACCAAGACAGCTTCACATACTGAACACACTAATCACCATACCTATACTACGAACTAGCACAGAATAGTGCAAATGTATGCAAACTGGGACATGCATCAAGAGGTCAAGGTTTAGCTTAGTTGGTTAGCAAGGTACAGTTAACCCATGGTTGGCAGAAGCTTTTAGGATGCAAAACAAAGAGCAATCATTTGCGGACCACTAAAATTAAATGGATTAATGCTTTGTGTGGCCTTATATTTTATGCTATTTTTGTGGTGCACCAAAATAGTAAACAGATTAATAAAATGTAGATATACAAAACAAATACAATACATGGGTGGATGGATGGATGGATAACGCAGATGCCAGAACGATGGGTGGATGGATGGATAAAATAAATGACAGACTGATGGATGGATGATGGTGGATGGATGGATAAAATAAATGACAGACCGATGGACGGACAGATAAAATAAATGACAGAACAATGGATGGATGGATGGACGGATGAATGGATGATGGATGAATGGATAAAATGGATGACAGAATGATGGGTGGATGGATAGAATGATAAATAATAGAACAATGGATGGATGGATAAAACAGATGACAGAACGATGGATGGATGGATGGATGGATAAAATAGATGACAGAATGATGGATAGAATGATAGAACGATGGAAGGATGGATAAAGCAGATGACAGAACGATGGGTGGATGGATAAAACAGATGACAGAACGATGGATGGATGGATAAAACAGATGACAGAACGATGGATGGATGGATAAAACAGATGACAGAACGATGGATGGATGGATAAAACAGATGACAGAACGATGGATGGATGGATAAAACAGATGACAGAACGATGGGTGGATGGATAAAGCAGATGACAGAACGATGGGTGGATGGATGGATAAAATAAATGACAGACTGATGGATGGATGATGATGGACAGACAAAATAGATGACAGAACAATGGATAAAATGGATAACAGAATGATGGATGGATGGATAAAACAGATGACAGAACGATGGGTGGATGGATAAAACAGATGACAGAACGATGGATGGATGGATGGATAAAACAGATGACAGAACGATGGATGGATAGATAAAACAGATGACAGAACGATGGATGGATGGATAAAATTGATGACAGAATGATGGGTGGAAGGATAGAATGATAGATGACAGAATGATGGATGGATGGATAAAGCAGATGACAGAACAATGGGTGGATGGATGGATAAAATAAATGACAGAATGGATGGATGGATAAAACGGATGACAGAACGATGGAGGGATGGATAAAACATGACCGAACGATGGATGGATGGATAAAACATGACCGAACGATGGATGGATGGATAAAACATGACCGAACGATGGATGGATGGATAAAACATGACCGAACGATGGATGGATGGATAAAACATGACCGAACGATGGATGGATGGATAAAACATGACCGAACGATGGATGGATGGATAAAACATGACCGAACGATGGATGGATGGATAAAACATGACCGAACGATGGATGGATGGATAAAACATGACCGAACGATGGATGGATGGATAAAACATGACAGAACGATGGATGGATGGATAAAATTGATGACAGAATGATGGGTGGAAGGATAGAATGATAGATGACAGAATGATGGATGGATGGATAAAGCAGATGACAGAACAATGGGTGGATGGATGGATAAAATAAATGACAGAATGGATGGATGGATAAAACGGATGACAGAATGATGGATGGATGGATAAAACGGATGACAGAACGATGGATGGATGGATAAAACATGACCGAACGATGGATGGATGGATAAAACATGACAGAACGATGGATGGATGGATAAAACATGACAGAACGATGGGTGGATGGATAAAACGGATGACAGAACGATGGATGCATGGATAAAATAGATGACAGAACGATGGATGGATAAAATAGATGACAGAACGATGGATGGATAAAATAGATGACAGAAAGATGGATGTGTAAGACTTGAAGAACCTCAGACACTTTGATCTTCTGAGATGCAGACAATATAATCACAGTGTATTAACATACAGACATCGGTTTCCACATCTCACTGAGAGAAGATGCGGGAAAACTCCTTCACATTTGTTCCTTTTCATCCACTTCCTGCCCCTCACTCAGCTCACTCAGAATTGTCAATAGCATAATATAATGTTCTACATGAATGCAGGTGATATTCACAGTCATGTTTGGTATCATTTGTATTGTCTCTGTGCGACTAGCACAATGTTCTCAATCTTAAAAGAAGTAAACTAAAAGGTAATTCAGATCCAGAGTTTAAGCTGGGCTCAGACTACAGGAGTTTTAAAATCCTAACCGATTATGAAATCTGATTGCAGCACACACATAAGGAGAATCTTCACATATTTTCTTCCCTCAAATCTCAAACACGCACACACTTCAAGATCTGAAAATCGTGGCGCATCACACACTACAAGATTTTATTAAGATTATCATGCCTGAGGGAGTGCCTCACGTTATCTCACACAGTAGATCGTCATTGACGTTTCAGCAATGTTTACATATGTTAGCTAGCTCGCTAGCACTCTTTGTCCTTACGGTTGTGGTACGTTTTCGACACATTATACAGACAGTCCGCAAGCAGTTTTCTCCATCGCCATTGGCTATTGTGAAAGTACTGACTTGAGCATAGCTGCCATCATCCCGATTTAAAATCCTAAATATCAAACATGTTTGATATTAACCGGGGTAGTCCCAATTTGCGTCCGAGCAAATCGGTAGGTGCAAGATTCGATCTGCAAACGCCTCACATCACCAGATAATCAATAAAAATTTACATTTACGTCCGCATAGTAGAATGCAGAAGAATACATTTCAACACACTTCAGCAATAAAAAAGACACACAAATGTTTGTCAAGAGTCATTTTTGTTTATTAGTATGGTTGAACTGGATCATCGAAGGGCAGAAGCAAAGATATTGGTTAATAGAATAGGATTAAATACATAAAGGATATTTGTGTTTAACATTTAATTATTGCAGGTTTGCGTCATATTCTGAGTTGCATTATTTTTATTAATTTTGAGGAATACTGAATTGTTGTTTTTTTTGTGAGTGAGATTAATTAATGCATATTCATATTTATTTTAGAACTACAGTAACATCTTCTGAATAAAATGGAAAAAAAGTAACTTGTGTTCTCTTGTAAATTAAAGTAATGCGTTACTTTACTAGTTACTTGAAAAAAGTAATCTGATTACGTAACTCGCATTACTTGTAATGCGTTACTCCCAACACTGTTCCTGTCTCCATTTGGAGGATGTTTGTCTTGGTACTTAACGTAATGTTGCAAGAAGATCAGGGCGCTTCTGTAGCCCGAAGAGCCCATAATACTATGTATTTTTCTGAAGTCAGGTATGCATCCCTTACTAGATTTATCTTTGAGAATTTGATGTCTTGTATTGATTATCTCTGAATTGAAAATGTAATTGGCATAATACATTTTACCTGACTAATAATAAATTGCCACATTTGATTTTATTCTGACTTGCTCTGAAATTGTTTTCTCAAGTAGATTAAGTGAAGGCATATATTTCTGCAAATCTGTGTCTAGGGGTAAGTACATACTAGATATCTCAGGTTAGATGGTGCATGGGGCACATCAGGTGAGATTCTAGATTTCTGACTAACTGCTTGACTTTAGTTAAGCTGTTATGCACTATGAAGGGCTAGAAAAAAATACTATTGGGGTACTAGTAAGCATGGTTTGGCATACTTCATAGTACTAGACAACCTCTGGTTATTGTCTTAGCTTTATTCAAGCTGTTATATAGTTAAAACTATATGGGGCTAGATAAAAATACTATTTAACAAGCATGGGGTGGCATATTTCATAGCACTAGCCATAACCTCTGATTATAGTTATTACATTGGGGACTGTAGGGGGCTAAACATAACCACAATTTAAAGAATGACAAGCATGAGGTGGTCTATTAAATAATAGTCATAACCTCTGATGAATGATCAGACTGGAGAGTTTGTGAGCGTGACGTCTGCATAAATTGGCCCATGTGAGACACTCTGAGCGACACAGAATCCTAATGAATGAGTAAAATATAAAGTAAAGAGTTAACTAGAATAATCAAATGTAAGAAGAAGAATTATTAGAAATGCACAAACAACCAATCTGCATTTCAATCTAAATTCAAGGTCTTAATAAAATGGAGTCAGATTAGAATTTATTTTAAATTAACTTGCACCGAAAAGACCGAACACACAGTAAACCTTTAGCCACCATTCGATGGATGGATAAAATAGATGACAGAACGATGGATGGATAAAATAGATGACAGAAAGATGGATGGATAAAATAGATGACAGAAAGATGGATGTGTAAGACTTGAAGAACCTCAGACACTTTGATCTTCTGAGATGCAGACAATATAATCACAGTGTATTAACATACAGACATCGGTTTCCACATCTCACTGAGAGAAGATGCGGGAAAACTCCTTCACATTTGTTCCTTTTCATCCACTTCCTGCCCCTCACTCAGCTCACTCAGAATTGTCAATAGCATAATATAATGTTCTACATGAATGCAGGTGATATTCACAGTCATGTTTGGTATCATTTGTATTGTCTCTGTGCGACTAGCACAATGTTCTCAATCTTAAAAGAAGTAAACTAAAAGGTAATTCAGATCCAGAGTTTAAGCTGGGCTCAGACTACAGGAGTTTTAAAATCCTAACCGATTATGAAATCTGATTGCAGCACACACATAAGGAGAATCTTCACATATTTTCTTCCCTCAAATCTCAAACACGCACACACTTCAAGATCTGAAAATCGTGGCGCATCACACACTACAAGATTTTATTAAGATTATCATGCCTGAGGGAGTGCCTCACGTTATCTCACACAGTAGATCGTCATTGACGTTTCAGCAATGTTTACATATGTTAGCTAGCTCGCTAGCACTCTTTGTCCTTACGGTTGTGGTACGTTTTCGACACATTATACAGACAGTCCGCAAGCAGTTTTCTCCATCGCCATTGGCTATTGTGAAAGTACTGACTTGAGCATAGCTGCCATCATCCCGATTTAAAATCCTAAATATCAAACATGTTTGATATTAACCGGGGTAGTCCCAATTTGCGTCCGAGCAAATCGGTAGGTGCAAGATTCGATCTGCAAACGCCTCACATCACCAGATAATCAATAAAAATTTACATTTACGTCCGCATAGTAGAATGCAGAAGAATACATTTCAACACACTTCAGCAATAAAAAAGACACACAAATGTTTGTCAAGAGTCATTTTTGTTTATTAGTATGGTTGAACTGGATCATCGAAGGGCAGAAGCAAAGATATTGGTTAATAGAATAGGATTAAATACATAAAGGATATTTGTGTTTAACATTTAATTATTGCAGGTTTGCGTCATATTCTGAGTTGCATTATTTTTATTAATTTTGAGGAATACTGAATTGTTGTTTTTTTTGTGAGTGAGATTAATTAATGCATATTCATATTTATTTTAGAACTACAGTAACATCTTCTGAATAAAATGGAAAAAAAGTAACTTGTGTTCTCTTGTAAATTAAAGTAATGCGTTACTTTACTAGTTACTTGAAAAAAGTAATCTGATTACGTAACTCGCATTACTTGTAATGCGTTACTCCCAACACTGTTCCTGTCTCCATTTGGAGGATGTTTGTCTTGGTACTTAACGTAATGTTGCAAGAAGATCAGGGCGCTTCTGTAGCCCGAAGAGCCCATAATACTATGTATTTTTCTGAAGTCAGGTATGCATCCCTTACTAGATTTATCTTTGAGAATTTGATGTCTTGTATTGATTATCTCTGAATTGAAAATGTAATTGGCATAATACATTTTACCTGACTAATAATAAATTGCCACATTTGATTTTATTCTGACTTGCTCTGAAATTGTTTTCTCAAGTAGATTAAGTGAAGGCATATATTTCTGCAAATCTGTGTCTAGGGGTAAGTACATACTAGATATCTCAGGTTAGATGGTGCATGGGGCACATCAGGTGAGATTCTAGATTTCTGACTAACTGCTTGACTTTAGTTAAGCTGTTATGCACTATGAAGGGCTAGAAAAAAATACTATTGGGGTACTAGTAAGCATGGTTTGGCATACTTCATAGTACTAGACAACCTCTGGTTATTGTCTTAGCTTTATTCAAGCTGTTATATAGTTAAAACTATATGGGGCTAGATAAAAATACTATTTAACAAGCATGGGGTGGCATATTTCATAGCACTAGCCATAACCTCTGATTATAGTTATTACATTGGGGACTGTAGGGGGCTAAACATAACCACAATTTAAAGAATGACAAGCATGAGGTGGTCTATTAAATAATAGTCATAACCTCTGATGAATGATCAGACTGGAGAGTTTGTGAGCGTGAGGTCTGCATAAATTGGCCCATGTGAGACACTCTGAGCGACACAGAATCCTAATGAATGAGTAAAATATAAAGTAAAGAGTTAACTAGAATAATCAAATGTAAGAAGAAGAATTATTAGAAATGCACAAACAACCAATCTGCATTTCAATCTAAATTCAAGGTCTTAATAAAATGGAGTCAGATTAGAATTTATTTTAAATTAACTTGCACCGAAAAGACCGAACACACAGTAAACCTTTAGCCACCATTGGATACCTGCACTGGGCCAACTGAGTGGACCTTACAGATGGATGGGTAGAACAATAGATGACAAAACAATGGATGGATGGATGGATGGATGGGTAGAACAATAGATGACAAAACAATGGATGGATGGGTAGAACAATAGATGACAAAACGATGGATAGATGGGTAGAACAATAGATGCCAAAACGATGGACGGATGGATGGGTAGAAACAATAGATGACAAAACGATGGATGGATGGGTAGAACAATAGATGCCAAAACGATGGACGGATGGATGGGGAGAAACAATAGATGACAAAACGATGGATGGATGGGTAGAACAATAGATGACAAAACGATGGATGGATGGGTAGAACAATAGATGACAAAACGATGGATGGATGGATGGATGGATGGGTAGAACAACAGATGACAAAACGATGGATGGATGGA
>NW_015505243.1:1475142-1475628 GCF_001515645.1 Sinocyclocheilus grahami
GATGGATGGATGGGTAGAACAATAGATGACAAAACGATGGATAGATGGAAGGATGGATGGATGGATGGGTAGAACAATAGATGACAAAACGATGGATGGATGGATGGGTAGAACAATAGATGACAAAACGATGGATGGATGGGTAGGACACTATATGACAAAACGATGGATGGATGGGTAGAAAAATAGATGACAAAACGATGGATGGATGGATGGATGGATGGATGTGTAGAGCAATAGATGACAAAACGATGGATGGATGGATGAATGAATGGATGGATGGGTAGAACAATAGATGACAAAACGATGGATAGATGGAAGGATGGATGGATGGATGGGTAGAACAACAGATGACAAAATGATGGATGGATGGGTGGGTAGAACAATAGATGACAAAACGATGGATGGATGGATGGGTAAAACAATAGATGACAAAACGATGGATGGATGGGTAGAACAATAGATGACAAAACGATGGATGGATGG
>NW_015505243.1:1477027-1477884 GCF_001515645.1 Sinocyclocheilus grahami
ATGGATGGATGGGTAGAACAATAGATGACAAAACGATGGATGGATGGATGGGTAGAACAATAGATGACAAAACGATGGATGGATGGGTAGAACACTATATGACAAAACGATGGATGGATGGGTAGAACAATAGATGACAAAACGATGGATGGATGGATGGATGGATGGATGGGTAGAGCAATAGATGACAAAACGATGGATGGATGGATGGATGGATGAATGGATGGATGGGTAGAACAATAGATGACAAAACGATGGATAGATGGAAGGATGGATGGATGGATGGACGATGGAAGAATGGGTAGAACAATAGATGACAAAACGATGGATGGATAGGTAGAAGCATAGAGTACAGACAAAACGATGGATGGATAGGTAGAACAATAGATGACAAAACGATGGATGGATGGGTAGAACAATAGATGACAAAACGATGGATGGATGGATCCATCTGAAAAGTTTATTTTAAAACATCTAATATGTAGGTAAATTGATTAATAAATATGTACATAAACAGATAAAAGAAAATTATTATGAATACACATTTCATGTATAATATAGGCAGCTGACTAGGTTTTGGGACGCAGTATTGTGTGTGTGTGTTTGTGTACACAATGGAGTGACCGTTTGTGATGAGCAGCACTGGAGTGTGTGAATATGCGAGTGACAAGCACTGCCGTCTCACGGGACGCTCTCTGAACTGCTGTCACTGTGCTCCATGCAGGCAGAGGATCTGCTGGCCAGCTATACCAGCACTCTCCCCTCCAGTATCAACACTGGATGACTCACCACTTTTCGCTGACTAACTCTTTTCCTGAATGAGAGCGAGGGGGGGGGGGGGGGGGGGGGGAAAAAAA
>NW_015505243.1:1478765-1484585 GCF_001515645.1 Sinocyclocheilus grahami
GGTAGAACAATAGATGACAAAACGATGGATGGATGGATCCATCTGAAAAGTTTATTTTAAAACATCTAATATGTAGGTAAATTGATTAATAAATATGTACATAAACAGATAAAAGAAAATTATTATGAATACACATTTCATGTATAATATAGGCAGCTGACTAGGTTTTGGGACGCAGTATTGTGTGTGTGTGTGTGTTTGTGTACACAATGGAGTGACCGTTTGTGATGAGCAGCACTGGAGTGTGTGAATATGCGAGTGACAAGCACTGCCGTCTCACGGGACGCTCTCTGAACTGCTGTCACTGTGCTCCATGCAGGCAGAGGATCTGCTGGCCAGCTATACCAGCACTCTCCCCTCCAGTATCAACACCGGATGACTCACCACTTTTCGCTGACTAACTCTTTTCTTGAACGAGAGCGAGGGGGGGGGAGGAGGGATAAGAAGATTGTCAGGCCTAGTGCTGGAGGGGAAGACAGACAAGCCGAGAGAGATGGGCATATCTGAGCGCTGCTGGCTGCCTCTGATAAGCACTGATAAGGCATCTCTTTGATGTTCAGTTAAGTGTAAAATTTAAATGCGCTAAAAGCCGAGGGGTGCACGTCACCCCCTTCTGCAACTGAAGACAAGAGGATTTTCTTCTCTTTGGCTCCTCCCTCGTGCGCCTCTCTGCGCGAAATCAGGCAGGTGTTAATTGTATGGGTGTCTGTCCCGTCGTGCTTATATAACGTCCAAATCATATATCAAATCATTTTCAATCTTTCATCTGGCTATCATTAAGCCTCATTATCCACATGGCCTGATTACAGATCCTATTAACCTTGTTTCTCTGAGCCATGGCTCCGTTAGCGTGCGTATAGTTAATAATTTCTCTAACTGAAAAACTGTAATGTCATAATCACAGATATGAAAACACTTAGTTGCCTGGCAGCTACAATGACAGCATAAAAAAAGTGGCACTGACCAAATGAAATATTAATATGTCTGGAGACGCTTCTAGAAGCTTCTAACCTGATTTGTCACATCTGACCAAACAGATTAAGCGATTTATTGGAGTCGTATTCTACACGTTCATAGAATCCTAGCTTGATCTTACAGATAAGTCTGGGAAGCACCATATTTAAGGCAATAATACAGATAAACCAATAAATATTTTCATGTTGTGGCCAATAAACAATAAATGGCTGATTTTAAAATCTATAGCACTTTGACTAAAAAAATAGAAAAACTGCTGCAACTATTGCTACTGCAAATAAATAAATAAACAAACACTAAAACAATCAGAAAAAAGTGTAAAAAAAACCTATGAAAAATAGATAAATGTTTCATCTGAAAAAATTAAAGGAATAAATAATAATAATAATAAAAATTAAACTAAATTCTGGTTGAGAATAAACAAAAAAACACTAAAAACTTACAATTAGAAAAAGTGTAAAATGTTGAAAAAGAGAAATTAGGCATTGCAGGATGTACAGTACGAAAAATAGATAAATGTTTCATCTGAAAAAATTAAAAGATTAAATAACAATAATAAAAATAATAAATTAATGTAAATAAATGTAATATAAATTCTGGTAATGAATGAATGAATGAATAAATTAATTCAGACGTCAATAAGCAATATGGTGTCAATATTCCCTACACCTTGCAATTGTTTTCCAACAAAAGTGTATGAATTTATCACTTAAATAGAGTTACATTATAAATGTATAATTTCGAGTTATAAAAACCTAATCAATTATTTGTGGTGTTATAATTTTTGGTGAAGAATACATACAATTTTTCAAGCATATTAATGTGCGGCTTAAAAAAAAGACAGGGCAAGTAATATCTAAATTGCTATGGAAATATGTACAGTTCTAGTAGTTCAGGTATTATAGATTTGGAAAACTGGCCATTTATCAGCTAGCCACAACAGAAAGGCTTATCTCCAATACATTGCTTCCAAGACTCATCGGGCCCAAAAAAAACTTTTACACTGGCATGGATCCTCCTTAATGTTGAGCTCTGTAAGTGTAAAAGAAAACACCATTCTTTGAAAGTGTAGAATACGGCTCCTATAAATTGCTAAATAAACAAACCAATATAGCAATGAAAACGTCATCACACAGCATCATTTCCATAAATGTTCTGGATGGACTTGGAAGCGAACTGTTGCTGAAACCAGTCTAAACGCAGACTAGACCTTCGATTCCCACTTGAATTCAAATCTCCATCTCGCCTCATCTAAAGCTACAGCGTTAGTTAGCCGGGCCACTTTGTTCCTGTCGCTGTGGTTTTACTCCGTAATCATGATTCAAAGAAATGCAAGAGATATTAATAAAGTGAATGCACTCAGTGTCTGGTATCCAAGCAGCTGGAGAGTCACGTATGCTGTTTTCCCTTCACTCCTCAGTCATCAGGTGCACTAAAACTCCGACAACACAAAGAGACAGCAGTAACTTCTCAACCCGAGAAGGCAGCGGCCTACAGCTCAGTCAAGTATGCAATAATGCGCTCCGACGAGAAATGAAAAGCGAAAAGAGAGAAAGAAATGGAGAAAAGGAGAGAAGAAAAAAAGAAGGGGGCGGGAATACAAGATGTAAATCTATTCACAGATTGGGCCAAATCTGTGCTTAGCCTATTATTTACCCTCACCGCAACAGAATCTTGGCTAGAAACATGACACTTTAAACACTTGGGCCCATTTCAAACATGAGTAACCACAAACAAAAGACACCAACAAAAAAGTTGGCCAAGTTATTAGGCTCGATACTCATTAGCACCTGAAATTCTGGAAGGAATTACACTGTAGACACCCTGAAAACACTGCTACATCCATCACAGCGCAGCAGCGCCAAACAGAGAATTACTAAATCAACAGGATCAAGCTGTGATTGACTCAAATCGGCTTTGCAGAATGGAAATAAAAATGACTGAACTAGATTCTAACAATTGTGCAGAAAATGAGTTTCATTTGACATAATTTGCTGGTTACTAGGGTGATCTGGATGGTTGCTTATGCCGGTCCAAAAAGAGCTAAAAAGTTTATAAGGCTACGTTCACACTGCTAAGTTTTGTGAGTGAAATCTGCAAATGTGAATCCTTCACTTATGTGTACGTTCAGGAGTAAAACCATGACGGCTGATACAGGCCCGTAACCAGCTATGAGGCCACCGAGGTCCGGACCCCGGTCAATTTTTCATGCTAAAAAATAAAATGTGTTCTTTGAATGACTAATTTGCTGTTAAACTCCTCATATGAATGCCTGCATGACATGTATAATTCAGTTTAGACAGTTTGCAAGAATGTTTAGCGTCCCTGTTATGAAAATTATAGCTGCGAGACGCTGGCGGAGTGAACGAGGCTTAAGAGAGTTGTGAGTGAGGGCGCGGGCGCAGCCTCTGTGTTGCCAGATCCAGCTATTATAAGCATTTTGGACTTGTCTTTTCCACTTAATTTAACACTTTAGAAAGTTAATAAAGTAGGAAGTTGCAGTTTAGAGTAAGCAATATCTTTCTCTTATCTTATTTGCAAAAGATTGGAAATAATTTCGGTTTATTTTTAGTTTATTTTAGTATTAATATCTGGCAACACTGCATCGCCGACACTTAAACTGAAAGCAATCAAAAAAGTCCATGGACAGGTGCTGACAGGATACGACATTCGGTAAGGGAGACGCAAAAATATGATATTATCTGTCATAAACGTTATCAACGCTGTCAAAAACAGTAGCATTTAGCACTAGTACACAGATCTGTAGAACAAGTAGGTTACAGAATGAAAATGAAATATGCAAAAACTAGCCATGAAGAAGTCTATGATATGTCATTCAGTAGTTACATTTTCACAAATCATGCTATAAACTTTCATAAGAGCACTAGACAAAGTTACTGTAGTTATGTATTGTTGCAATAAACAACTGATAAAATGATCCACCATTAAATATAGTAAAGTAATAAGAAATTGATGCAATAAATAGGGTATGATTTACTGTAAAAATAACCATCCCTCCAAAACACAGAAAACATCTTTCACAAACATCTACATGTCTGTCTCCTTTAAAGTGTTTATGGTGTATCTAATGAGTTGTATTTGTAGGGGTTATTATAACACAATTCTTTGAAGGGGTCATATGATGCTTTTTTAAAGATCATTATTTTGTGTATTTGGTGTAACAGAATATGTTGACATGCTTTAATGTTCAAAAAACAAAATTTTCAAATACTGTACATTATTGTAGGTCCTCTATGCCCCGCCTCTCTCAAACGCTTCTGAACATCTGAATCTCTCTTTCATTTGAGAAAGTGAAGCAGCGAGTCATCTAAGCCACACTGAATCACAAATGAACTCATAATACATCTGAATCTGATTATGCTGCGTGGCACTGCTGCAGATCAAACCCTCGAGACTGGAACAGTTTATACAAGCGCTCGTTTAGCACCAACTAGTTGATTAGTAAAAAGACTATTTAGATTACTCACAAATTGATTTTCAAATTTATGGTGGGAAGAGAACGTGAAGAGCTACGAGAAACAAAAGTTTAACAGTTTTTTGTTATTTTTACATTTTTATTTTTTAATCCATTTTGTATTTTTTATTATTATTTTTAACTAATAATACATCAAGATTTAAAAACAAAATTGTTCATACATTTTTTTCATTAAAACATCAACATTTAAAAATCACATTTTTTCAATTGAATTCTCAATAGAAAAGCACAGGTTTTTGAAGTTAGCTAATTTTGAATGGGTGAGTATTTTAATATTTATGATTAATATTTAAAGTATGAGACATTGTTTTTTAATCTAGGATATCTTAATAATATTTTAAAATCTTTATATTCATTATAATAGTATCTACGGTCCATATTTATTTAACATCATTTAGTTGTTTATTTTATTTTAAATTATTTATTATTATTAAATTCTTTTCTTTTCTTACTATATTAAATAAAAGTAATGTTTTTACATATATAAATGTACATAAAAATATATATTTCATTTGCAAAAGATTACTTTTCAGCTTGTAGTTTTCAGCACATTCTGACTGTTGCTTCAAAGAATACCAAGACTTTATAGCAAACTCAACAAAACATCATATTTTTTGGCATTACCTTCATATTTGATTAATCAAATTACTTGATTTTTATCACGTGTTTGAATACTTAAGACTACAAAATAACTCAAAATGCCCATCCCTAGTTGATACGTCTCGTTTTTATCAGAGGTTTGTTTGGTTAGCTGGTCTGGTTTGGTTTCTTACCTCTGCGCTGCTCACTCGACCTTCCTGGAAAGAGCACTCGGCTACGTTATTAGTGCAGATGTGGCGATATTTACACCAGTTGCAGGGGAAAGGGCTGCTAACACACGATGAACACCTGCAGAGGAGAAAAGCAAAAGAAAGTTACATGAGAGGTCTGTTCTGAGCAGATCAAACAAGTCATCCGTGAACAGTTTCCACTGACTTGAGTCAAAGCAAAACGTAAATGACCAAAACGTATTTTACCACAAAATCTACTCCGGAACAAACCTGGTTTTGTTTAATGGTCTTATTCCTAGTTTTTACAGCATATTTTACAAAGTAATAAAACTAATTGTTTTTATGCAATCACAAGCTGGCTTTGACGTAACATACTATTTTATATATATTTATAAATTATAAGCATAAATAAATAACTAAATAAATAAATAAAAAAAAAGTCAGAAATAAAATATTTTATTATAACATTTAATTCAAATAATGCAATTATATAAAAAAAATACAATACACACACACACACATACATATTATATATGTATATGTATATATGTATATATGTATATATGTATATATATATAT
>NW_015505243.1:1484950-1490134 GCF_001515645.1 Sinocyclocheilus grahami
ATATATATATATATATATATATATATATATATATAATATAAATGTACACAGTACACACACATATATTATGTAAACAAACTTATTTTGGATGCGATTAATCGCGATTAATCGTTGGACAGCACTAATAAATATATATATATATATATATATATATTAGATAAAAGTAAATAATATTTTTAATATATAAAATATTACAATTCTTAAATCTTATTTACAACTGACAGGGAAGATAAAATGAATAAAGGAGCTACACAACAAATATAGAAATGACATCCATAAAATACATGCATTTTGTTGCTATTTTCAGACTATAATAGGAATGACCTAGTTTTGTTTTGTGTGACTGTAACCAGATTGGCATTACCCTTCCTGTCAGCATCTGAAAATAGCACTTTCTGGTTCAAAGCCACCAACTTTCCAGCGCAGAACCGGATCTTTTTCATGGAAACGAACAAAACAGGGCCATATTTGTCATTTGCTGTCAATGGAAATGGGATACCAAAAAAAAACAAAATAATCCAGCAACCAAACCTAGATCTAGGTTTTTAAATACTACACCCAGAAACACAAGGTATTGGAACTAAAACTTGTTTGGTATCTCCAGCAGCGACTTAAACTCTGTCCTCAACTGAACCTCTGGCTCAAGTCATAAATTCCCTCAGTTCTTCAAATACTTTGTCTATAAATCACATCACTGTCCTTGGGAACATCCTGAACGAGCCCCGGGTCAGCCTTAAAGGGGTCATATGATGCTGCTAAAAAGAACATTATTTTGTGTATTTGGTGTACTGAAATGTGTTTATGCGGTTTAAGGTTTGAGCAAAATGGTTATTACATACATTATCCTGTTTTGCTCATAACTGTATATTACAATTATATATTTATTTTATAACAACAGTTTTTTATTATCAAATTTATATATATATATATATATATGTATGTATATATATACACATATACATATACACATACATACATACATACATACATACATACAGTGGGTACGGAAAGTATTCAGACCCCCTTAAATTTTTCACTCTTTATATGCAAAACCTTATTGATTATCCTGTAGGCTTTCAGCACATCCTGACTGATGCTTCCAAGACCATCACAAATCATTTTTGCTAATTCAACAAAACATCTATGTCAGCCGATTATCTCGATGACACATCAGCAGAAATCGCAATAAGTACAGAATACATACCAAAAAACAAAACTAAACAAAAAAACCCTACCCAACTATTCATAAAAACGGTGAGAGAGGACACAGTCGTCCTTTGATATGCACTTCCTGGTAACTTGAGGCCATGCATATCTAGGTTGCGCAATAAAACACAAAAGAGTTTCACGTTTAATGAATATCCACATTCACATCCAAAACTAACTAGCACCAGAAAGACACCCTCGCTAACAGCTGCATGGGAAGATGAAACAGAATAAAGAGCTTCGGCTTTACATAAGCCATTTCATAACAAAATATCCTGAAATGCACTACGGTTTCCTCCCCTGCCCCCTCTCTCACATCACAGGTGGTCATTATCCCACAGGGAAAGATGAGGTTAAGAGGGGGTTGGGGAAAGACCTTTGGGTCTGGGTGGCCGAGGAATTGTGAGAAATAAAGATGGAGGCAGGAGACCGAAGACGAGTGGGTGCCATCCACCGGCGTCACCAGAGGCGAAGACAATCGGCGGGCTAAACGTTCCCACAGGGCTTTTGTGAAAGCAGGAAATCTGGCACAGGCTATAGGCCATGCTGGCAAGGTAGTGGGCCTCGCTCGGATGCGGGTTGCCATGGCAACTGCCGAGCCTGGCTCGATGGATCAGCACGGACACTTGTACGTACTCACACACACACACACACACGAAGAGCGGATTGCTGAGTGTAGGTTTGTGCATCTAATTTTCTACCTGTATATGCAGCACCAAGGTTCAAATTGTCGTCGTCACGTGGCGGCTCCCTCCAGTTGTCATATTTCATCCTCCTTTTGTTTTCCGCTCTTCTTCCTTTGATAAACTAATTCGCATTTCCCTCCCGTTTTCATGCAAATCACAACTGGAACGGCCGAAATGGGTTCGGAAAAACAAAGGAGGCGCTAACAATGCGTGATTGTGCTGGCTGACTGGGTTAAGTGATGTAAAGCGCTCGAATGAAAGGAGGAGCAGCAGAGGGAAATAAACGAGGGGGTTCCTGTTCTCCAGGACGCATCGACACGTCTCCACCTACTGCATTGACTTCACAGTGACTGAAGAGCAAATTAAACAAATATATAGAGTGCCAGAGTTCGCAGATTGCGAATCAACACTGAACTGACCCGAGTTTCTTTATAGTTGAACTGAGCTAAATTCATTATATGTGACCCTGGACCACAAAACCAGTCATAAGGGTCAATTTTTTGAAATTGAGATTTACACATCATCTGAAAGTTGAATAAATAAGCTTTCCATTGATGTATGGTTTGTTAGGATAGGACAATATTTGGCCGAGATATAACTATTTGAATATCTGGAATCTGAGGGTGCAAAAAAAAAAAATCAAAATATTGAGAAAATCGCCTTTAAAGTTCTTAGCAATGCATATTACTAATCAGAAATGATGTTTTAATATATTTACAGTAGGAAATTAGCAAAATATCTTCATGGAACATGATCTTTACTTAATATCCTAATGATTTTTGGCATAAAAGAAAAATCTATAATTTTGACCCATACAATGTATTTTTGGCTATTGCTACAAATATACCCCAGAGACTTGAGACTGGTTTTGTGCTCCAGGGTCACATATTGACCTGAACTAAACTGAATCAACATTGAACCAAACTGAGTCGTATAATGAAAATATTGTCTTTTTAGAGCCATGTTAGAGCTGAAGTTGTATTGGTTTCGTAATTGAAGAACTCTGCACTATTTTCCTTATTATTACTGTGAAGCTGCTTTTAAACAATCTGCATTGCATAAAGCGTTATATAAATAAAGCTGACTTGACTTGAGGCGGAAGCAGACGACCGCATGAATGGAGCGCAAAAATAACCTGAACCTCAGATGGAAATTGTCCCAACAGCCAACAGCTGGACCACACTGCAATTACACACCAGCGCTAACACCTCCGGAGCAATTACACTCATTTACTGACCACAGACGGAGCTGCAACTCGCTCTTTTTTTTCCTGCCAGTGGGAACATATTGTGTATTTCTAAGCGAAATTAAGATTTCAGCAGAATGTTTGCTGGTTTCTGAGAAATGTACTGATGTTTTAGTTTTTTGATGAGGTTCTCAAAACAACTCAAACATCAAATTAAAAAGAATTTTCCATAAGCAAAGCACCTCTTGAAAAAAAAATTAGCATAAATGTTGGAAAAGTAAAAAAAAAAACAAATATTGCATATTTGCACTATTGATTAAAAAACTCCTTCTGACTACATTAAAATTCCTTTAAAGGGATTATTCACTCCAAAAATGAAAATTGTCAATTTACTGACCCTCAAACCTACATACAGTTCTAAACCTGTATGGATTTCTTTCAGCAAAAGAAGAATGTTGGTAACCAAACATTTGACGCTGCCCATTGATTTCCATTGTATGGAAAAAATAATATAGAAGTCATAGGCTACCGTCAACTGTTTGGTTGCCAACGTTCTTCAAAATATCTTCTTTTGAGTTCAGCAGAAAATAGACACTCGTACAGGTTTTTAACAAGTGGAGAGTGAGCAAATCGTAGCAGAAATGTCATTTTTGGGGGAACTATCCCTTTAAGTCGGTCCATGCGACAACATACAGTTCTAAACCTGTATGAATTTCTTTCAGCAAAAGAAGAATGTTGGTAACCAAACATTTGACGCTGCCCATTGATTTCCATTGTATGGAAAAAATAATATAGAAGTCATAGGCTACCGTCAACTGTTTGGTTGCCAACGTTCTTCAAAATATCTTCTTTTGAGTTCAGCAGAAAATAGACACTCGTACAGGTTTTTAACAAGTGGAGAGTGAGCAAATCGTAGCAGAAATGTCATTTTTGGGGGAACTATCCCTTTAAGTCGGTCCATGCGACGGGCATCTTGGTAATGTCCCGAGCAACAATTTTCTACAAAGGCAATAACCATGCAAGTACTCATGCAAATGCACATTCTATAATAAGCAAACAGGTGACGTCTCTATCAAAGAAGCCTACTTTTTTTCCTACAGCTGCCATATGGGCAGAAGTTCATTGAGAAAAGGGTTCGTTGAGTGTTATGATTACGATGCATTTTTTTCTACAAGTGGGTCTCATCTCTTAAAGGCTTTGCGTTAAAAAAAAAAAAAAAAAAAAAAATAGACACTCGTACAGGTTTTTAACAAGTGGAGAGTGAGCAAATCGTAGCAGAAATGTCATTTTTGGGGGAACTATCCCTTTAAGTCGGTCCATGCGACAGGCATCTTGGTAATGTCCCGAGCAACAATTTTCTACAAAGGCAATAACCATGCAAGTACTCATGCAAATGCACATTCTATAATAAGCAAACAGGTGACGTCTCTATCAAAGAAGCCTACTTTTTTTTCCTACAGCTGCCATATGGGCAGAAGTTCATTGAGAAAAGGGTTCGTTGAGTGTTATGATTACGATGCATTTTTTTCTACAAGTGGGTCTCATCTCTTAAAGGCTTTGCGTTTAAAAAAAAAAAAAAAAAAAAAAGAATTTTAACACGACAGCATCTTAAAAAATGGAGTGCTAAAAAACAGACACTAAAAAAAGAAAGCAAAATACAAAACAATGGTGAAAGACGTCCTACTAGTGCATGTTAACATACAAAAACAATTGCAGACAGATGCAGTCTTTATGCTTTAAAGACTAATAATCTGTTTAAAACTGTAAAGCCGATTTGACATCTGTATTGTGTGAAGTGCTACAGAAGTTAAGGTGACTTGATTAATAAAATCAGTAACTTCTGGACTGATATTACTCGGGTTTGAACCTGCAATCATCATGTTAAACTCCCAGAGCTTTAACCACTGGACTTCAGTTTCCTCTTTCATTTTCTAGCGTGTTTTCAAGAACTTCAATATAATTTCCTTAATGTGTAAAATTCCAGCAGCTGCGTTGGCTGTTTTAAGAGCAAGGATGTGACGCTGGACAAAAAGTGCTGAATCAATTGAGGGCGGCAAAAAAAAAAAAAAAAAAAAAAAAAAAAAAAAAAAAAAAAAATGCTGAAAA
>NW_015505243.1:1490300-1495076 GCF_001515645.1 Sinocyclocheilus grahami
GGAAAAAAAGTGCTGAACAAATTGAGGGCGGAAAAAAAAAAAAAAAAAAAAAAAAAAAAAAGAAGAAGTAAAATTGCTGACAAAGTGGATAACGGTGGCTGTGAAGAAAACTAGTTCAATGACTGAGAATCCAATCAAACCCAGCTAGAAGTTTCACACGTCACAAAGACCGTCGCACTTACGATTGCAAGACGCTGCAGTTGTAGTAGATGAAATCAGTGGTGATGAATTTGAGACCCGTCTCTTTGGACTTCAGAGAGAGCTTCACAACCCGTTTATCGCCTGGAAAAGAATGCAAAGAGACAGTAATGAAGAGAAAGACGAAGAAAATGCAGGAGAAATTAAGTTAGCGTGAGAAGGGCCGTTTGAACTCGCGCTGATGGTCTAATGCAGACAGCGCAGCATCTGTGCCCCACTCTGCACATATACTCACAAATGTTCCCGTTTCTAATATATTTGATTGCGAGACCATTTATCCACTTCTTCCATCTGTGAGCAAAATGCACTTATGTTTCAAACTCAGCAACCCTTTTGCATTCCATAATGACTACATCTCTGCCCATCAAATTATACATGTGGGCCTCACTTCACTATAATTGACATAATATTTCCATTTGGACATGCAATAATTGTTATTAATGGGAATACCAGGCTTCCGGAGTCTAAAAGTTACCATCAGGAGATTTTGAATTCTTAGAGTACCTTAAAAACCTAAAAAAAATTTAAAAAGGGGGAAAATTAAGTAGGTCTCAAAGCTTCAGGAGGATCAGAAGAGATTCATGTAATTATCAGTCATCACAAAGGTAAAAGAAAAAAGAAAAAAAGAAGACTGGGACAAAATGGGAAACACGGAAGGAAAAAATTAAATCAAATTAAATTTTATTTCTGAAGCACAATTTGTTCGAAGCAGCTCTAGAGAGCAGCTTAATAGACCTGGTCAGAGTAGACGTATTTCATTTGCCGCAAATGAAAACGAGGCTGTGAGTGACAGATGTACAGTCTGTCTGATTGTTGAAAGATGTGTTTCCACAAACTTCAAATGGACAAACGACTCTGTAAAGCACGACTTTAAGACAGCATGAAATATTGAACTGTATTTGCTTTTGTTCAGACCAAAATATGGAATTAACATGCGATGATTTGATGTATAAATGAATAAAAGGAATAAATGAAATCTGCACACCATAAAAAAAATAAATATCGCTTATAATACGGTCTCTTATGCTCACCAAGGCAGCATTTACAGCATTTGATCAAAAATACAATAAAAACAGTATTATTATTACAATTTAAAATAACTGTTTTCTATTTGATTCTATTTTAAAATGTAATTTATTCCTGTGATGCAAAGCTGAATTTTCAGCATCATTACTCCAGTCTTCAGTGGCACATGATCCTTCAGAAATCATTCTTATATGCTGATTCGATGCTCAAGAAACATTTTTATTATTATCAATGTTAAAAACCTTTGCACTGCTGAGATTTTTTTCAAGATTCTGTGATGAATATAAAGTTTAAAAGAACAGCATTTATTGTAAACAGAAATCTTTTGCAACATTATATACTGAACAAAATTATAAACGCAACACTTTTGTTTTTGCCCCCATTTTTCATGAGCTGAACTCAAAGATCTAAGACTTTTTCTATGTACACAAAAGGCCTATTTCTCTCAAAAATTGGTCACAAATCTGTCTAAATCTGTGTTAGTGAGCACTTCTCCTTTGCCGAGATAATCCATCCACCTCACAGGTGTGGCATATCAAGATGCTGATTAGACAGCATGATTATTGCACAGGTGTGCCTTAGGCTGGCCACAATAAAAGGCCACTCTAAAATGTGCAGTTTTATGACACAGCACAATGCCACAGCTGTCGCAAGTTTTGAGGGAGCGTGCAATTGGCATGCTGACTGCAGGAATGTCCACCAGAGCTGTTGCCCGTGAATTGAATGTTAATTTCTCTACCATAAGCCGTCTCCAAAGGCGTTTCAGAGAATTTGGCAGTACATCCAACCGGCCTCACAACCGCAGACCACGTGCAACCACACCAGCCCAGGACCTCCACATCCAGCATCTTCACCTCCAAGATCGTCTGAGACCAGCCACCCGGACAGCTGCTCCAACCATCGGTTTGCATAACCAAAGAATTTCTGCACAAACTGTCAGAAATCGTCTAAGGGAAGCTCATCTGCATGCTCGTCGTCCTCATTGGGGTCTCGACCTGACCGCAGTTCGTCTTCGTAACCGACTTGAGTGGACAAATGCTCACATTCGATGGCGTCTGGCACTTTGGAGAGGTGTTCTCTTCACGGATGAATCCCGGTTTTCACTGTACAAGGCAGATGGCAGACAGCATGTATGGCGTGTACACAATTCCTGGAAGCTGAAAACATCCCAGTTCTTGCATGGCCAGAATACTCATCGGACACGTCACCCATTGAGCACGCTTGGGATGCTCTGGATCGGTGTATACGACAGCGTGTTCCAGTTCCAGCCAATATCCAGCAACTTCGCACAGCCATTGAAGAGGAGTGGACCAACATTCCTCAGGCCACAATCAACAACCTGATCAACTCTATGCGAAGGAGATGTGTTGCACTGCGTGAGGCAAATGGTGGTCACACCAGATACTGATTGGTTTTCGGACACCCCAATACAGTAAAACTGCACATTTTAGAGTGGCCTTTTATTGTGGCCAGCCTAAGGCACCCCTGTGCAATAATCATGCTGTCTAATCAGCATCTTGATATGCCACACCTGTGAGGTGGATGGATTATCTCGGAAAAGGAGAAGTGCTCACTAACACAGATTTAGACAGATTTGTGACCAATATTTGAGAGAAATAGGCCTTTTATGTACATAGAAAAAGTCTTAGATCTTTGGGTTCAGCTCATGAAAAATGGGGGCAAAAACAAAAGTGTTGCGTTTATAATTTTATTCAGTGTAAATGTCTTTAATGTCATTTAATGCCAAACTTTCGAGCTGTAATATTCAAAAGTTACATTATATTATCATATTATCAATGAGGCTTAAGACCCAAAATAAAAATACTGGAAATATCCAATTCACATAAACAAGACAAAAATGGTGTACAAATGTGCACAACTAAAAAGAAATATTTGCACATGAAAAGAAAAAAGTAAGAGCTTAACATGCATTTCATTTAAATTGGGTATATATAGTTACCGGGCATGTATGTTCATAGGTAATACTGAAGTCTTTTTTTATTTTTCATTAATTTTTTTATTTTGGGGGGTAATATTCATATATCTGTCTAGACATTTCAAACAGACAAATTCTGAAAACAAGTAAATTAGACCTAGGACATTAAAACAGCCTGTTGAATGAAGTATACACCTGTCCCTCAGCCTCGTTTTCATTCAAGTCAAATTTAACATTGCAATTACCCTTTATTAATATTATCTTAGTTAGTATAGATGATGGCTCAATCCTGGAATGTTGGAGGATGGCTTGAATTTAGCTGATCCAACAATTGCAACATGGGCAGAAAAAAATTATTAATCAATAATATAACAGCTTTTTAAGAAAGTCAAGTCTCCTCCTACATTATTTCCATTTTCCCTCTAAAAGATAGCACATTGCTGATATCAAATGCATTCTGAATGGCATTTCCTATTTCTTACCATATCCCTGGGTGACAGATGGGACGTCTCGCAGCGATGGGGACATGCAGAGGATTTGTCCTTTGGCCAGAACTTCTCCTGGACTCTCCGTTAGCTCCTCAAACACACACGTCACGCCCATGGAGAGGTTTGGGACGTTAGCTACCTTCACACTCAGCTGGAGCACAAACACAAATTCTCCTGTCAGACATGCTAGATCATCACGCGAGCTGCCTGATTAGCATGTGAAAACAACGTTTTAGCATGGTTCTGTTAGCATTAATGGAAAAAAACCCCCTAAAAATTAAAATCCTGTCATCATTTACATACTAATCCTTATGTCATCTTATAATGCATATGACCTTTTTTTTTTCTTTACAAGAAACACAAAAGATGAAGACTGAAGAATATTCTATAAACAAATAATAATCTATAAATAATCTTACACACACACACACAAAAAGAAAACACTTCTGTTTCTTCTATAACTCTTCTCTAGATTCCTTCCTGATCTAGTTGTTTAATAAACCAGATGTATATCTCGAGCCAGAAGCATGCGTTTTAGTATTTTTTTGTGTGTTTTGAGCACCGTTTTAAGTTTTAAATAATCAGATTTTTTAAAATCCAAAATTATTCAGAATATCCAAAAATATTCAAGTCATTTTAAATCATAACCTAACAATGAACAATATTTTATAGCATATACTAATATATGTTAATAATAATTTCTTTATTTTTTCTACATTTATTATTTCAAGAAACACAAAAGATTGAAGAATATTCTTTAAATAAATGATAATCTATATATAAAAAAAACACTTCCATTTCTTCTTTTCTTTTCTCTAGCTTCCTTCCTAATCTAGGTGTTTAATAAATCTGTCATTGTATATTATGAATACTGCTGGCTCTTTGACAAATTGTCTTTGTTAAATGCATAAATGTAAATTTCAATGTAATAAATCCCTGAGCCACTCTTTTCCATATAATTACAATAAAAACTCGGTCAGTCAAGCTCCAAAATGACAAAAAAAAGCACCATTAATGCATAATAAAAGTCTTCTGATGCAGATAGATAGATAGATAGATAGATAGATAGATAGATAGATAGATAGATAGATAGATAGATAGATAGATAGATAGGAGACATGGAGACAT
>NW_015505243.1:1495220-1505369 GCF_001515645.1 Sinocyclocheilus grahami
ATTGATAGATAGATAGATAGATAGATAGATAGATAGATAGATAGATAGATAGATAGATAGATAGATAGATAGATAGGAGACATTTAAGCCATTATTTACTGAAAATCATCCCCTTTGCTGAATCTCTACAGGTTTAGAATGACATGAGTGTAAGTAAATGATGACAGAATTATTATTTTTGGGTGAACCATCCTTTTAAATCATTCTCATACAGTACTTTTTATTTTATTTTATCAAAGCATTCATTATACTGTAAAAGCAATACTCATAAAGGATGCCGTTGTGAGTGTCCATGGTTAAAATGCATTATGAAAATGGCTCCGGCACTACACCGGAGTGATTTTATGCTTCTGGAGTAGCATATAAAATGCAGTCACCTGTGTGGAAGCGGAGGTCACAGACATGTTATCAGGAGTGACAGTGATGTCGACACACTGTTTCAGCTCCGTACTGAAGTGAAGCGGCTCGGCCCACTTCTCGCAGGCTTCCTTTCTGGAGCACCTGGAAACAAACAAACAAACAAACCAACGGATGAGTAAACAGAAACATCCCGGTCCGCACAATAGCCTGCAGTTGGCGGCGCTGACTTGATAAGGCGTTTGCAGAGAGCAGCGGCCTGTCTCGTTCAAGCTTCAGTGAGCATGATTGTCCTTTTCCCTGTCTACTCAGACCAATGCATGTCAAATATCCACAGTCCCGCAAATGGATCAACAATACAAAATGCTTTTGATATTGCCGATATGGAGCTCCATGAATGGACTCATATACCATGCAATGGCAGAAATGTGTCGATCTATATCTGTGCGTGAGAGCTCAGGGCTGCGGTTATTTTATTTACGAATGATAATGACAAGTAATGTGACTTGTCCCAAATAATGGGGGAAAACTTTGTTTTGAAATGTTGAAACCTTATAGAATGAATACCGCTGCATTGATATCTAATTGAATTGTGTGTGCATATCACTTCAAATATGGCTTATCCAATCACATTTTAGAGTCAGAACCATATTTTTATACTGTTTTGAGTGCCTTTGTTTAACTTTGATTGTTATAATGTAAGGCTTGCCAATAATTTACAATTAATCTGATTTAGTTTCCAAATACGTTCCCAAAATACATTTTTAAAAATTGCAAATGGCAGATTTAATTATCCAGATTATCCAAAAATATTTAAGCCATTTTTAATTCAATTCACAGTAGATATAAACATATATAATGCTATACGCAGTTTCCACAATAAAAAAAAATCCAGTAAAGCTTTACATCAAGGTTCAATTCACTAACTTTAGCAAATGCACCAGACAATGAACAACATTTTAAAATTTAATAACAGGTTAATGTTCATTTCTATTTTTTTATTAATTATATTTGATTTATTAGTACATTTTTAACATTGTGTTAATGTATTATGATTAAACATGAGTAAATAAACAATGATAAATATAAATTAATATAATGGATATATAAATGTAATATAATACAGAAATATAAGTATTAAATCTAATCTTAATATAACAATAAACAAAACATTTTTATACGGATTAATTTCGAAATTTTAGAATAACAATAAATGTGAAATAATATAAATAAATATAAAATAATTGATATTGATTAATTTTATATTAATTTGTAATATTTAAATATTTATAGATTTATTATATTGATTTATATTTACTGTATATTTACTCAATTCAAAATAGTTTGCTCATAATTCATTACCATTGTTGAAAATGTAATAAACAGATTAATACAAAATAATAATAACGTTAAATTGCATTAAGAAATTTTGTAATATTGTTTTTAACTGATAGTTTGTGATTCCTAATGCAGTAGATAATGATAATGAATTCCATACTAATGTAAAGTATTACCTCTTAAAAGTGGCCTGCTTTCCTCATAAGTACATCTGCAGGGAAGCTTCCAGATATGAAAGCATTCATAAAACTTGCATGTTCGTTAGACGAGTTAAGTGGAGTTAAAGTCTCCAGTGCTTGTGTTAGACCGCGAGCGAGGAGGGTTATGATAATGTACACAAAGCCTCATCATAACCTGACCCAGATCATCTATTATAACAATGTTTGCTCCACCATTCGTGACACGGCGCATTAAAATACACCAACCCCGCTCAAAATCAAGTCATATTTTAGCGACTTCGGCCCTAAACGCGGCTATTGTTGATTACTGTTATATGTCAGCAGCGAGAAGTACAGTATAAACTGATAATGCATAACGAGGCTCACTAAATTAAATGCGCTTTCATTTTGAGGCCACTCTGGAGAGACTCTAATGAAAAACACACACGGAGGAGAGATCGAGAACAAGCCTGTAAAAGCGCAGCATCAAACACCTCAAAACTAGACACATAGAAGGGGGGGGGGGGGAAGCTAAATATTTGCCAAAAGCCCAGGTATCTAATTCATCACGATGTCTAAGATGGCATTATTTTCCATCAGCGACAGCAAAACGCAGCATTTTTACCTCCGGCGCGCCTGTCTGTCTGGGAAATGAAGCAAGCGCAGTCGATACTGACAACGCCATTATTCACCAGCAATGCACACAGCAGTAATGATTTGTTTTCCCTTAATTATGCCCATATGTCTAAGGAAAGAAAAAAGAAACGGGAGCAGTCTTAATTAAAGAGATAGAGAAGGATATCTCTCAGTACATGCACCTTCAAGGCCTTCCTGCTCCTTTTTGCTTTCGTTTTTCACCCTTTCCTGCGTTCGCGAAATGAGTTTTTGTCCAATTAAACTGCACTTGTTTTTCTGGTGAACTGGAACTAATGTGATTTATGAGACATCGCCACTTTTACCAGGTAGGGTGGTCCTGAGGTGCTTCCCATGACACAAATACCCAGGTGACAACAATACAACGTCCCGCCAGAATGTTTCCTTGAAGACCGTATTGATCCCTTCTCGACGCGCAGCATGTACAGCAAGCGAATCTGGGACAGGCACTCAACAAGGGCTGTAAATCGCCCATGACAGGAAGCATACAGTGAAACAATGCTCGGTGTAAGCAAGCAGTCGTTTAGCGTATGCTTTTGTTCAAAGTGACTTGTGGAACATGGTACAGGGACAAACACTCTGGAGCAACTTGTGGTTAAGAGCTTTGCTCAAGTGCACAGCGGTGAGAGTTTGAAACATAGGGATTGAACCAGAGTAACCTTTGGATTATCATTCATCGACACAAAGAAGACTATGTTAAAGTAATAGCTCACCCAAAAATGACCATCATGTCACCCTTATGTTGCTTCAAACTCATGTTTTAGGTTTTAGTAATTGCATTACATTTGTTTATTTAACTTTAATGTTTTGCAATAAATAAATAAAATGCATTAGTTTTGTATAAATATTTATTATAAATACTAAAAATATTCATTTACATTTATTCCTTCTTTTGGAGGAATACAAAAATAAAAAAAAACTACTGAAAATATTACTATTGTCAAGCCTGGTTCAATGCATCTTGACACCCCAAGTTCACACATCTTGACATTTCACATTTATTGATTTATTATAAATGTCTTGCATGAATGCATGAATGAATGAATGCATGCATGCATGAATGAAGCGTCACATTGAAGTTGATTCATATTCTATAAACACTTACTTATATATTTACTTATTTACTCTTTTAAATTAATTTACATCTACTCTGAGGAACACAAAGATATTACAAATAAAATAAATCTGAGTTGCTCTTTTTCATTTAATGAAAGCACCAAAAAAGACATCATATTTGGTCCACACGGCTTATCGTTTTTCACTGAAAAATTCATTTTGCACATCCACATATTTAAACTAGAAGATTTATGAAAATTAATGATGTTTGATCAATATTGTCAAGCCTGGCACAGTGCGTCTTGTTTGCACCAAGTCTGAATATGTGCATGCATGAATTACACATTTCACATTTATTCATTTGTCATAAATGTCTTGCATAAATAAACAAACAAACATACTTTAGTGTAAAATTTAGCTGATTTACATATACATTCATTTACACTTACTCCGAGGAACACTAAATAATATTAGAAAGAACAAAACAAATCTGAGCTGCTCTTTTTCATATAATAAAACCACAAAAATTGGTCCATTTGACTGGTTCACGGCTGTTTTTCACTGAAAATCTCATTTGCACATGCATATATTTAAACTGACATTTGCAGTCATTGACGTCAAACCTGGTGCAATGCCTCCCGACACACCAAGTCTTAATAGGTGCGTGCACAAATGACACGTTTCACATTTATTCATTTATGAAACACATCCAACATGATTCACAGGAGTCAATGCGTCTTGTTTGCACCAAGTCTGAATATGTGCATGCATGAATTACACATTTATTCATTTGTCATAAATGTCTTGCATAAATAAACAAACAAACATACTTTAGTGTAAAATTTAGCTGATTTACATATACATTCATTTACACTTACTCCGAGGAACACTAAATAATATTAGAAAGAACAAAACAAATCTGAGCTGCTCTTTTTCATATAATAAAACCACAAAAATTGGTCCATTTGACTGGTTCACGGCTGTTTTTCACTGAAAATCTCATTTGCACATGCATATATTTAAACTGACATTTGCAGTCATTGACGTCAAACCTGGTGCAATGCCTCCCGACACACCAAGTCTTAATAGGTGCGTGCACAAATGACACGTTTCACATTTATTCATTTATGAAACACATCCAACATGATTCACAGGAGTCATTCAGCAACAAGTGAATAAGATTGAGACTGGTCTGTTTATCACACTAAGCTTCAGAAGAGTCCCGTGGGCTACTTTAATAGTGCTTTTTGTCATTTCTTTTCCTGTATGTAAAACAGCTGCTTGGAGGCTCTTCAAAATACCTCCATCTGGTCTTCCACAGTGGAAAGTGGGTTTGCATTTTTGGTTGAACTAAGACTTGAAACTTTACCTAAAGTCCAAGTTCCACTCATTTTGTCCTTCTATGACCCCTTTCTTCTCGTCTCTGCATCTGAACTAGTTTGAGGAGCGATTGTGCAACTGATCTCGTTTGAACTGACTCATTTCTCCCCAACTGAGAGCTTCACTCTCTGAGTACCAGCTTAGCTATTCCAATTTCGAAGAAATCTATTACGCTTCCATATTCGGTGTTCTTCTTACGAGGATAAATCCAGGATGGTTTCCACCGGTCTCCCCTCATTCCAATCCAAGTAATATTGCTTTATTATTTCTAAGGTCACATTGAACCCTGTGTAAATGAAGAACTAGGGCAGAAACAGGATGAAAACTCCAGTGGCCTTTCATGATGGAGAACTCCAATAGCGGCGGTCTGAGGTGACTGGGTGGACAGATTGTTAAGATCGAGTGAAGGGTGAAAGACGGGGAGAGAGAAATCGATGGCGTGCATTAATTGATGTACGTAAAGGACTAAGTGCTCTGAGAGTCTCCGGGTCAATTGTGTCTTTGACTGATTAGTGAGAGGAACAATGGGAGAAGCGTCCACCTGTTTGAGGGAGGACTTATTGACAAGACAACAGTTTTTCTTGGTGCTTTTCAGGATGTCTGTCTGGTACATGACCTTTACGGTCTGCAGACATCAGTCATCAGCGATTTAAACATTTTTCTTTCACTTGACTTTCCCACTTGGTTGCAATCTTTCAGAAACATGATGTACTAGATTTGACGACACTTTCCACAGTACATTCTGTTCTTAAAAAGAACAGAATTACATCCATTATAAAATTATGAAATATTCAAATGTTATTCTGCAATTTGAGTGGAGACATTTTGCAGATGAATAAAGACTAAAAACTAAAATGTTTCAAATGAAAATGAATACAGAAATATTCTCTCTCTAAATTCTAAATTATACATAATATAATTATTTACATAGTATAATTTATTACAGAATTTCTTAAAATGTATGATATAATATTATACAATAAAAATGATGTAGAAGTACATAGCTTCATAACACACACAGAATAAGTTTTTAAATATATAAATAAATAAATAAAAACACAAACACGCTTAAAAAAATAAAATAAAACAAAATACACAAATAAATAAACCTATTATAAGGCTGAGTAATGTGTTTGTGTAGAAACACCGGATTCACAAACATTACGAGAAGATGCTCTAAAACAGGTTTCAGATGAATGAACGTCTTAATGACGTGTGTGTGCCATCAGCCTAGAAGCATCCAGTCCTCCAGCACAATTAGGTTATGAAATATTCAAATGTTATTCTGCAATTTGAGTGGAGACATTTTGCAGATGAATAAAGACTAAAAACTAAAATGTTTCAAATGAAAATGAATACAGAAATATTCTCTCTCTAAATTCTAAATTCATAAATTATACATAATATAATTATTTACATAGTATAATTTATTACAGAATTTCTTAAAATGTATGATATAATATTATACAATAAAAATGATGTAGAAGTACATAGCTTCATAACACACACAGAATAAGTTTTTAAATATATAAATAAATAAATAAAAACACAAACACGCTTAAAAAAATAAAATAAAACAAAATACACAAATAAATAAACCTATTATAAGGCTGAGTAATGTGTTTGTGTAGAAACACCGGATTCACAAACATTACGAGAAGATGCTCTAAAACAGGTTTCAGATGAATGAACGTCTTAATGACGTGTGTGTGCCATCAGCCTAGAAGCATCCAGTCCTCCAGCACAATTAGCACAAGTCTCCAGTAGTGTGCTAGCTGCAAATACACCTAGAGCCCTCAGTGAGGTCAACCAGTAAATGTGCGGTCATAAAAAGACCCAAGCATGAATAGAACATTAATGAACACTGAGGGACACTCGTGAGAGCTGCTAACAGCATCTACAGAGACCTGCGCGCTCACACAGCAACCCAACTGAACCTATGACAGATCCATCACATCAGACGAGCAAATGCAGCTAGCAGAATAATAAGCCTGCTAAAGCTTTTAACCACAGTCCTTTCTAACCAGACACTGTACTGCTAATTTTCTCAAATCCACAAGAGCCCTTCGGTAGGAACAGTAATACAATACAAACTCCACCAAATGGGACTGATTTGAATTACACTGCAAATCCCTCTTCCAGCTTCCACTCGTTGCCATGGACACAAACCATTTCCAGAGGTACACTTTGGTGCTTTTTTTCCCCCCTGCCCCTTCTTTTACTCGGTTGCTCTCCCTTTGACTCGGCCATGTCGGTGCTAGAGGCTAAAGAGCTCTCAGGTAACTGAATACAAAGCCAAGACAACAAGGAGAAGAATAAGCTGCAGGTCAGAGCCGCCCCCTGTCCCCTCCCGAGCCAAAAAACGAGTTCGCTTTTGGCAGTGGCTGTTGGTGAAAGGCATCTCTCATGGCAACGGTGTGCAGCACATTTCCCCGAGGAGAGCGAGTACTGGCAAACAAAACGAGCCGGACGTGATGAAAGGCCTCAGAAACATGGGGTTACATATGTGTGTTTAACAAAAGAGGGCCACACGCGTTTATTAGGAGTCTGAACTGCCGACGAACCCTGAAATATCAGATAAACTTGGAAAATTAGATTTCAAATGAAATTGCATATATTTAGTAAGTGTGCATCTTGAACATACCAAATCGATCATACTAGAGTAAAATATAATCTGAAAATGAAAAAATTATATTGTATGAATAAATGATAATATATATATATATATATATATATGAATATGAGAGAGAGAGAGAAAATTAGAATATGGGTCTGTATCACACAAACATAATATATTAATATTTATTATATATTATACAATTGTGTAATAATGTATTGTGTATATATTCTATAACAATATATTTTATTTAGAATAAATGTACATAAAAATTAAATGCATATTATACAAAAAATATATAAATATTTGTACATTTGTGAATATAATTGTTAAAATATTTTATATAATTATTTTTTATAAATATTATATTTATTATTAATATTAAAAATAATTTTTTTTGTATATGTATAATTGTTATTATAATTATATGTAATGTTTTATTGTAAAATTATGTAAGCGAGAATGTGTATACATTTATACAAATTGCATTTATTTATTATTGATTAGATAGAGAGATAATTAATTTTGCATAAATATTTTATATATCTTTTTATAAATAAAATGTATATAAATAAAACAATTTCTTCTATATAGTTATTGTTTATAATTGTCCTAAATTATAAACAAACAAATAAACCTGTAAATTATACAAAATATGATTGTATACTAAATTATATAAATATAATATAAATATAAACAACATTCTACCATTTCAGTGTAGCAATACACACACACACACGGAGTAGATGTTTTGAAAATATCAGACTATTTCAGGACAAATATCACCAAAACGTTGAATGCTACAAAAATTCACATTCATAAGGAGGTTTGCTACAAACAAGGTTTGTTTTTGAGATAAAAAGGTCAGAACCTGAACATCTGCTCGACCAGCTTTTATATCACAGTGAAAACACGAGGCTGAGAACGGCGTCATCGCAACGGCAGAAACGGAGATACGTGCACTTGTCCAAATATTAATTACATGGAGAAGGGTACTGTCTTGTCAACAAAAGAACATCATAGCCAGTGAACAAAACCGTGGGGTGTGCCAGTCATTATTCAGCATTATGTGTGCGGATAAAAGAGGATAGATCCGCAGGACACCCACTACAAAGGCTATCTGGATTTGCGAAGCTGAAATAAACGAACACAAAAGGTTAAGAGCAATCGTTCCAGTAATTATAAAGCGTGTTATGGTGAGATGGGAGGGACGGGTGTAGTTTTTGGAGGCTCTTCTTGTTGGCTGTCATTGAAGCAAGAGAAAGACAATGAAACTGGGATATGAGAGTGATATGACAATGAAAGAATGGGATAGAAAACAATTATTATTTTTTTAATTTCCAAAGCAACAAACAAGCCTCACGATTTGAGGTATTATTCATGCCCGTAACTCTAAGTATGAGCTACTGTAATAGTGCTAGAATAATAATACACTCTAAGGGCTTTAAAAATGAACCGTGGCTCGTGACACTCGCTCAAATATCACCTCCCCACTCTCCGTGCCGCTGGAGAGGAAGAACACGCATCAAAAGCAGAGAATAAAGCAAAACATGCATGACTGGAGGTCAACCCACAGGCACACACACATGTGCATGATGAGCAGTGCATTGTGGGACTGTCTGTTCTTCTCATTCTATATTACTTCAAACTTTCCTCATAACACAGCGATGTGAAACGATATGTCTGTCTAACCTCATTCATCTCTAAACTGACACCAGATCCAATTAAATTCTTCTCACCAGAATTTCAACCTGATAAAATCACCTGTAATTGCAAATTACAAAGTGAGAAAAACGTAATCCGAATATAAATGTGCTGTGACGAGAGGGGCAGGGCCGAGAGCCGTGGGAACGGAGCGAGGCCGGTGGAGTAATTGATAAAGAGCGACACCTGCACCACTCACCGGTCTCGAGTCTCACGGAGGAGCTCCGGAAGGATAAAAAGGAGGAGTGACGACTTGGTGCCAAAACCCAGGAGGAAGGAGGGGCATGCTGCCAGAGATCCCTCGCCGCTGTGGTGAGTCCATGGTGCCATCGAGCATGGCGGAGCAGTCTGCCGCCATGGAGGCTCGAGGCAGTGGGCTGGAGGGGGGGGGGTGGACGAACTCGCTGCCGGCTGCCATCCGTGAGGGAGCGGAGGAGTCGCCGCCGTTCGCCTGAGGCCGGAGCCTGCTGCCATCCGCCATGATGGGGAGGAGCAGGGAACGGGAGACTCCTGCCAGCTGCCCGAACGCGGAGGAGCCGTCGCCGTCCACTGGACGGCGGAGGAGTGTCGTGCTGTCCACCGAGGGCTGTCCAGTGCCGCCGCCTGGCATCGCGGAAGAGCTTACTCAGCTGGTGGAGGGCCGAGCGGCAGTGTGTCTGGGAACCGGAACAAGATTTTTTTTTTCTCTCTCCCCTCTGTCTCTCCTCATCCTTCCGTCTCCTTTTCTCTCGCATCGTCTGTCTGTCCTTACCCCCTGGTATGCCGCGGCCGCCTTGATCGGGGGGTGGGGTAGTCTCGTGAGTACCCCCCGGCCTGCGAGGGGCGATGGGGGTTTGTGATGAGAGGAATGGAGCGAGGAACGGAGCGAGGCCGGTGGAGTAATTG
>NW_015505243.1:1506791-1530870 GCF_001515645.1 Sinocyclocheilus grahami
GGAATGGAGCGAGGCCGGTGGAGTAATTGATAATGAGCGACACCTGCACCACGCACCGGTCTAGAGTCTCACGGAGGAGCTCCGGAAGGATAAAAAGGAGGAGTGACGACAGGGAAAGACGATAGAGGACCAGGCCTGGAGTTTATTTTGTTTTGGTTTTGCTTGTGCGCGACAGTCGTCCGCGAGGGGCTGTCGCGCTGTTTTGTGTTTATGTTATTATTAAAGTTTTATTTAAATATTCGCCGGTTCCCGCCTCCACATGTGCAATGGAAACAATTTGAGTGAAAAGTTTTATGGTCGACAAGAAATTGCAGTACTGTTACTGAATCTTCAGGTACTAGTGGTGGTACGGTTTTAATTCACTAAAAAGAACTGACACATTCTGATTCTTGAACAATTGACTCTTATGAGCCAATTTTAGTTAATCAAACAACAGCTTACGACTACTGTTATATTGACTTGTATGCAGTTTGCAGAAACTGATTGGCTGTACAACATGTAGGTAAAATTATGTATGTTTAGTAATATTTCATAAATTAAATTTATTTTATATAATATTTTTATAAAATTCATTAAACAGAACCAGTTTATAAGAGTCATTTACTTAGGAACCAGATCACACTGGTTGTGCTTTACGTGTTTGATTTGCTAAACAGAACTCAAAAGATTCATTCATGTAGCCGTATAGTCTGATTCCCAAACAAATCACAACCAGTGTATACCAAATGATTCATGAACAATTGACTCTTACAAGGCGGTTCTTTTTAGTGAATTAAATGCATACCTTCATGCAAATCCTTCCCAGCTAACACACGAAGTACCAGTTGTGATTTATTGGTACTTTACTTTTATTTCACACGTTGCATGCTCATAGTTTCTTTTGCGCTTTAGTGATATGATATACAGCGTGCACTACCGCATTTGCGCGTGCAATTGAAGAGTGCGTGCTACAAGCACTGTATAACGTCTGACAGGACAGTTCAGTTCATTTTTCTGAGGTGAGAGACTTTTTATTTCATAACAAGTTACAAAAATAACGATAGAATAATGAGACCGACATTAAGCCCGACAACATCTCATCTGACAGCATATACTGAATCGGGACAACACGTTTTTCTTAGGCAGTCTTTACTTAAACTGCAAAAAATAAAAAATAAATAAATAAGTGTCAACAGCTTTCACACACATCTTTCAAAATAAAAGTCTTGCATCAGAAAAACATTTAGAATTTTGTTGTTGATGTTGTTTCTTTGACTGTATACTCCGAGACCCACTTTTGGGTCGTGACCGGTTGAGAAACACTGCTCTAATTAACCTTTTCCCCCCCCCCTTTCTCCAGTGAATCAGACACATGCAGTATTGACATGTATAGTAAAAAAATTTAATTAAATAAAAAAAAATCCAACACTGCAAAAAACAGAAAAAATTAAAATTTCGATTATTGGAGTACATTTTCCAAGAAAATATTATTTCAGTTTTTTTTTAATTTCATGTTTAATTTGATGTGTTACTTGACGTTTCTTTGCAATTGATTTTTTAAGTGTACTAGTCTACACCAATTTTTTTTCAGTGCATTATGTTGTCAGAAATGTGCTGTTTATCATTCATTTATGCATTTATTTATTTCTGACATAATATCATTTAATATAAATCAAAACATTTTGACAGAAACCTTATTTGTATGACCTACCATCACTGTACTGCTAATCATCCCACTAATGCTTTAGTGCACAAGTCATTTATGAGTTACACAGCATTGTTTTATTTTTCTATGCTGAAAGAGGAACTCAAAAAAGGTAACTTTGTCTATTTAACCAGTGGGAGTTAAACAATCACCATGCAATACGAAACCTGAGTTAATATACTAAGATTCTTAGAGCTTTACTTTAATAAAACAGACTCGACAGCCCTGAGCGCTTGAGATATTCATGTGCCGGTGTGTCTCAAGGTCGCCTTTTCACTGTCAAAGCAAACAGTTTCCATTAGGGCCTTTCGCACCGCAGGAACCTTTTCATAGTACCAGAACTAATTGTGGAACTACCCACTTTTTGGCGTTTTCGCACCGCCGGAACTGGGTGCGATTTTAGTACCGGACTGCCTTTTTCGAGAACCAAATTAGCTCCTACTCCGGAGCAGGGTCTAACCAGCACAACTGGTACTAATCGTGACGCAAGTAGACATTGATTGGCCAAACGCGTACAAAAAAGGCCCTCACCCGCCATGATTTAAAACGCTGTACTGTAAACATTGCGTCAACTTATTTCGCAAGTATGGAGAACAGCGATAGATGGACGGATGCTGAAGTGCAGGCACTTGTAGCAAATGTAGCACTGCCAGTTGTCGTTGGAGATTCTTAGTCCTCCTTTCAATCGCTTTACGTATACGTCGACATTCCATGTCCATTATTGTGAAACCCACGAGACAGAGCTCCGATAACAGCGTCCTCCATCCTCCTGTTGTTAATGTTGTTGAAGGCCGCGCACAAATGACGTCGCTGTCGACCGGTTCCTAGTACACACCGTCGGTGTGAATGTAACCCTTTAAATAGTACTGGGAAATAGTTCGCGCAAAATCTTCCCAGTACTTTAGTACTGTCCATTTAGTTCTGGAACTAAAGCGGTGCGAAAGGCCCTATTGACTCTGCAAACACTAGTCTGAGCGGCACAAAGCCACACGGCAGACAGCGTGTGTCACGACAGTAGAGTCACTGATGTATTGTCAGACTTCTATGTAACGTATTTTTTCATTCACACATCTGTCATCCAAACACGAATAACTTGTGGCCGGACGGGTGACGAGCCGGGTGAGGTCAAAGTTCAGGATCTTTGGAGTTTAGAAACTGGGTTTGCATGCAATGAACATGTCGGCCATTAAATCCGCTGCTTTGCTTGATCTGCTGCTAATTGCGCTGTGCAGCGGCTGTCACAAGGTCATGTACAATCTGGGGATATGCTATTAATATGCAAACAAATGTAATTTTCCAATGGGTGCGGTAAAGGCTTGCACTAATTATTCCATCAATCCCAGATTTACATCTTAATTAAAGATTTTTATCTCATTGAAGGTATGGCGACGGTGGAACATAGATGTGACTGGAGTTTTTTTCTCTCTGACGTGTAAAACTCCACAATGGTCTTCACGGTACTACAGGAAGGCAGAACAAAGCTGCTTTGTCACCTCTGGAGAACTTTATCTGCGTCTATACACCGCTGTCAGAAGCTCGGAAATGCTACAAATGCTGACTCGATCCAATTTGTGCAACCAAACCCGTACTTGCTGTACAGATTTCGCAGAAGAGATGACGATGTTTTGTGTTTCTTTTGAAGCTTCCAATGACAACTCGTGATGAAGTACAGACACGTTTGTAATACTTGTCAAAGTCTTTTAATGGTGTAACTGTGTAAATGCACAATTAGTTGACGTAAAATCTGATTGGATGAGCCACGTCTGAAGCAGTTAAAATATCACAACTATTGAGGCTTTTAGTCTATTAGTTTTGAGGTAATTTTTTTTATGTAAGCAGTCTTTTAAATTACTCAAAATGAACTTATATACACTGTGGATCCAACTTGTGCAACCGAAGCCACACAGTCCCTCACACTGTACAGTTTTAGCGTTTCTGTACAGACATGTTTAGAATGCCGGTACAACAACTGTCGAAGTCTTTTAGTGGTGTAATTGGTCTTAAAAATGCACAGTTATAAAACTAAAAGTTATGACAAAATCTGAATTTTTGAAATCTGACAGGATGAGCAATGAACCCAGTAAGAAAATTTACAACAATTGAGGCTTTTAGTCTATTAGAGTTGAGGTCATTTTTATGGCATCAAACTCCTAAAATATTCAAAATTACCTTATATAAACTACCATTTAAAAGTTCAGGGTCAGTAATGTATTTTTCTTTTTAAAAGAAAATAATGTTATTCAGCAAGTATGCATTAAATTGCAGACATGGAACTACAGGAAGGCAAAACAAAGCTGAAGTACAGAAGCATTTGCATTGAACATAGATTGACTGTCAAAGACTTTAAATGGTGTAATTGTACTTAAAACTGCACAATTATAAAATGAATAATTGTGACGCATGATCTGATTGGATAAGCAATGTTTGAAGCCCTTAAGATTTAAAAAAAAAAAAATAAATAAAAAAATTAACAACAATTGAGGCTTTTGGTCTTATTTCTCTGGTTATTGTTATATTGGCGTACTCCTAAAATGCTCAAAATTAGCTTATATAAACTACCATTCACAAGTTTGGGGTCAATAATGTATTTTTATTTTTTTTGAAAGAAAAGAATGTTATTCTGCAAGTGTTTTATTTGTGTAATTTTACTTAAAAATGCACAATTATAAAATTAATAGTGGTGATATAAAATCTGATTGGATAAGCAATGTTTGAAGCCCATAAGATTAAAAATAAAAATGAAGCTTTTAGTTTTAAGGTCATTTTTATGTTAGCATACTCTTAAAACATTTTAAATCAACTTTCATAAACTACCATTCAAAAGTATGGGGTCAGTAATATATATATTTTTTTAAAGAAAATGTTATTCAACAAAGATGCATCAAATCGTAGATGTGTAAAACTTGATGTCTTCACAGTACTACAGGAAGTCAGAACAAAGTGGTTTTATCACCTCCGGATAACTTTATCTGCGTCTATACACCGCTGCCAAAAGCTCGGAAACGCTACGACTGCTGACTCTGGATCCAATTTCCCTCTCACTACAGATACCGCAGACAAAAAGACAATGTTTTTCGTTTCTGTTGAAGCTTACAATGACAATCCGTACCCTCAGGCCTTGTCGCCCCCATAGCACGATCTCAACCGGTCCGGGCACACACACACACTTATGTCAAAACCTTTCCCATCTCTTTCCAGCAAACACTCCAGATATTAAAGAGCATGTTCGGCGATCACACATGCTCATCCTCCCCCGGTTTGACTGAATGCAGCCCACTCTCTGACGGGAGTTCATCCAGTACAGGAGGGAGCAGAAAGCCCTGATGACAGCAGATAGGCAGCGTGGGGTGGCGGTAAGCCAGCAATAGCCAGACACTTCCTGACGGCAGTAACCGGCCCCCATGACCAGCTGCTGCCTGGGGATCAACCGGAGGTAAGAGGCAGAAATGACGGGAGCGGAAAAAAGAAAAGAAAAAAGACTAGTGAACATGTGGGGAGGCCTGTCACCTGCCAAGTCCTGCATGAGGTAGTTGAAATGGCAGCCACCAGCGACGCAGCGCTCTGATTGGCTGGCTGGGCTCCAGAATTCCCTGAGGTGTCTTAAAGAGTTCATAAGTGAATCCTGAGTGGAAGGTGACGAAGTGCAGACACGTTTGTAATAGGCTTGCTGCGATAGACGGTGTTTTCGGTTATACCGGTGTTAAGCCGCAACACCAGTTATGTCATTTGCCTACCGTGGCACCGGCCCCCACCGTCGTTTAGATTTATTTATAGTAACAAAAATCATTTAGCCTAGTTCAGTTAGAGGACAGACACTTTTAAAAACGAAACGCTCAATGCAGCGTGCCGAACCGTGCGCGAACGACAGTGCACCACGGAGCAGGAGTCAGATTTTATTATCACGTGAGGAGAGTGAGTCGAGCTGACTGACATGAGTGAGGTGAGAAAGACAAGACTATGGCAGAAGATTGTTTAGAAAGGAAATTCAAAGGCGCCTGTTTGCCAATATTTTAGATTTTGAAAAGCCTATTGACTGGAAGTTTTTTTAAAACATTCGTTTCTTATTTATTTGGTTCCACAGTGTTTGCTGATTACTTTATTTAAACTTTGTGTATTTTATTTATTTTACCGCAAGGTGTATATGCCGTGCCTCCAAGCTTTCTTATTCGTTTTGCTAATAAACGTTCTATGTTTCTTATTTATTTGGTTCCACAGTGTTTGCTGATTTTCAGTTTTATATACCCAAGTAATTTGTTATTTTATTAGGCATATATGATGCATTTTCTTTTGTTTTGTTAATAACAGTTCTGAGTTTGACGTTGTTGTTGCTTGAATTGAATCAACGCTGAATTGCCGCTAGTTTGAAAGTGAAAGTAAAACGCGCACGGTGCTTTTTCAAGCTATTTGAAAGCCAAGAAATCCAAGGAAAAGAGGGAAAACTCAAACGAGCAATCCACTTTTTAAGTCTGACGTCACATGTCACCGCGTCCAAACTCTCTATCAGATACCACGAGAAAACAACAAAAGGTGATATATTACTACCAAAAAAAAATTATAATCCTAACCTTTAACTCCATACCAAAATCCCAGGTAGACAGACAATGAAAATATAAATAAATAAATAAATGTAAAAATTATTTGTTTGGGACACTGTGGGCATGGAGACTGTAGTGTACACCGTAAGTTTGAAAACGTTTAGCTTAAATGTTTAATATGAATAAACAGTGCTCATAAACGGCTGTTGAGGTAGTATTCTCAAGTGAAGCGCGTTGAGTCTTGGTGACAGTAAAAAAAAAAAAAAGTGACAGTAAGTACACATTTGGAATGTTACAAAAGCTAGAATGTTAAAATACTTCAATTTTAAATAAATGCTGTTCTTTTGAACTTTCTATTTATCAAAGAATTCTGAAAAAAATGTATCATTGTAATCATGAATCATTCTACTGTAATGATATTTCATTATTAAATTTTTACTGTATTTTTTTTTTAATCAAATATACACAGCACTGGTGAGCATAAGAAACTTCAAAAACATTTAAAAAGCCTTCTTAACACAACTTTTGAACAGCAGTGTTCGGATTAAATATTTACAGTCTCTGTCTTCTAGCAAAATTATACCAAAAAAAAAGTGATGACTCATCCTGCACTACATTTATTATTGTCCAATCAAATGCTTACTAGAATAAGAATGTCCCTTCCCAGAAACCGATTAACCAATCAGCAGCTAATCACGGTTCACGGCAGTGACGAAACCAAAGCATACCGACTAAAAAAGGGGACACTCTTCAATATGACCAGTATATTTTCATATTTAAAAATACAAGAACAACCGATCTCTTAAACACCATGTAATGCTTTATTTTTCCAAGACATAGCAAGCATATTTTAGTGTGCAGAATAACTGTTCTGGTCTGTGTAAGAGGAATGACATTGACTTACTTGTTATGCAGGACACACCAGCCGCAGTGAGGATCCCCTGAGCCCAGACACGTCTCACAGCTGCTGTGCTGAGAACAGCTCTCCACAGACAGACGACTCACCTGAAACACATAACAAACATTAAACTGACATTACCAGAACACTACCACAGACAAACAGATCATCTCTGCTAGTCAAATCACGTTGATTTATTGACAAATACTTCTAAATAATTAATTTTTGGGAACACATTGTATTGTTTAACAACAGCAATAATTAAAACATTTTAATACAAAAAACTAATTCATTCATTCATTCCAGATGCCTTAAGTTTAACAGCCATCCAATCAGGTTTAGCAGTCCGAGTCATGTGACACATACCCTGCTATTGGAACGTCTCTAGTTAGCTAGTGAAATCAGTTCAATTAATTGACATGAAGAGTTTATTTTAAATTAAACTGATATATTTTATTTGTAGGAATAGAATGCATAAAATACCTAATAACAGAACGATATGACTGAAATAGGTGATATTATTTATCAATAATGAATACTCTTTATTAATGTGTTTTTAATAGTTCATAAGATGTCAATTTAGGACCAAATAATTTAAATAACAAAAAGAGATCATATGAATAAACAGTGCTCATAAACGGCTGTTGAGGTAGTATTCTCAAGTGAAGCGCGTTGAGTCTTGGTGACAGTAAAAAAAAAAAAAAGTGACAGTAAGTACACATTTGGAATGTTACAAAAGCTAGAATGTTAAAATACTTCAATTTTAAATAAATGCTGTTCTTTTGAACTTTCTATTTATCAAAGAATTCTGAAAAAAATGTATCATTGTAATCATGAATCATTCTACTGTAATGATATTTCATTATTAAATTTTTACTGTATTTTTTTTTTAATCAAATATACACAGCACTGGTGAGCATAAGAAACTTCAAAAACATTTAAAAAGCCTTCTTAACACAACTTTTGAACAGCAGTGTTCGGATTAAATATTTACAGTCTCTGTCTTCTAGCAAAATTATACCAAAAAAAAAGTGATGACTCATCCTGCACTACATTTATTATTGTCCAATCAAATGCTTACTAGAATAAGAATGTCCCTTCCCAGAAACCGATTAACCAATCAGCAGCTAATCACGGTTCACGGCAGTGACGAAACCAAAGCATACCGACTAAAAAAGGGGACACTCTTCAATATGACCAGTATATTTTCATATTTAAAAATACAAGAACAACCGATCTCTTAAACACCATGTAATGCTTTATTTTTCCAAGACATAGCAAGCATATTTTAGTGTGCAGAATAACTGTTCTGGTCTGTGTAAGAGGAATGACATTGACTTACTTGTTATGCAGGACACACCAGCCGCAGTGAGGATCCCCTGAGCCCAGACACGTCTCACAGCTGCTGTGCTGAGAACAGCTCTCCACAGACAGACGACTCACCTGAAACACATAACAAACATTAAACTGACATTACCAGAACACTACCACAGACAAACAGATCATCTCTGCTAGTCAAATCACGTTGATTTATTGACAAATACTTCTAAATAATTAATTTTTGGGAACACATTGTATTGTTTAACAACAGCAATAATTAAAACATTTTAATACAAAAAAATAATTCATTCATTCATTCCAGATGCCTTAAGTTTAACAGCCATCCAATCAGGTTTAGCAGTCCGAGTCATGTGACACATACCCTGCTATTGGAACGTCTCTAGTTAGCTAGTGAAATCAGTTCAATTAATTGACATGAAGAGTTTATTTTAAATTAAACTGATATATTTTATTTGTAGGAATAGAATGCATAAAATACCTAATAACAGAACGATATGACTGAAATAGGTGATATTATTTATCAATAATGAATACTCTTTATTAATGTGTTTTTAATAGTTCATAAGATGTCAATTTAGGACCAATTAATTTAAATAACAAAAAGAGATCTGAAAATTAAAATTCCAGATTTATATTAATATAATAATAAATGTAAATATTTTCACACATAAAAATGTTTAAATATACAAATTCTATATTAAATAAATATATACAGCACATACATACAGTAGATTCACATATACATAAATAATAGTTTTCGGATCATATGGCCCTAAACTGATGCCTTAAGTATGATTTTACTGTTTTTGGTGCCTCATTTCTATTTAACAGCCATTCACTCAGGTTTAGCGATTCGAGTCATGTGACCCATGCCCTGCCATTGGCTATAGTAGAGTCTCTTTCAGCCCTAGAACACAGCAGTTACGGTGGTTCTCAACACGTGCCCTCACTTAAACCTCTCGTCATCCCTCCGAACCACACAAACAAGTTCAGCTGCTTGTAAACACTTTCAAACATTCAGGCTTTTCCTTTACAGAAGGGCACAGCGGAGACGGAGCAATGCAGCCGAACGGCAGAGCATCAGCACAGTCAACTCACACGGAGGAAAGAAAATATCATAAAAAAAGCTTGGGGGGGAAAAAGAATGAGATGTCCAGGGGACAGTAATACAAGCGCTGCAGATGCGAAGATTTGCACGGGAGAAACACCCTCGCCAAACAGGACAGGCGTATTAGAAAAATGAATCAGCTCCCAAAACACCATCTTATATAAAATGATGATGGGAGTTCGAGAGAGTGGGAGGTCTAGGACAGAAATCACATGAATATATTAAATCTAAAAGAGCGGTTTGTGGATCAAAGTTGGTGTGGGCTGTCGCAGTCCCAATGATTGGCTTCCTTAAGACAGAAAAAAAAGCCTAAACCCAAAAGCAGTTGTTTTTGAAAACCGCCTTTAGAAGCTCTACAAATGCTCATTCCATGGAGTTGTAATCGCTTTTGATCACTGGCAAGATTAGAGTGAGAAAAACCAGAGCTGCGGGGCAAAAAAAACACACCCACCCAAAAGTGACACGGCTCGGCTTTCAAGTGGAGAGTAGAGGATGGCTCTTCTGCACTGTGTGTGTGTGTGTCTGTCTCAAGACGGGCAGGTGAGGTGTAGTCTGTTGAATAATTTATTCTGCTACATAGCGATGCATAAATGTACAGTTTTATAATCCAGTCCAGACATCTGATTGACAGCATGATCAAAATTGACCTCATTTACTTCCTTAGTGTCCCATGGAACACGAATAAGTCTCTTATGCTCACCAATGTCACATTTACTTGATCAAAACTACAATAAAACGGGGGGAAAAAAGAATGAGATGTCCAGGGGACAGTAATACAAGCGCTGCAGATGCGAAGATTTGCACGGGAGAAACACCCTCGCCAAACAGGACAGGCGTATTAGAAAAATGAATCAGCTCCCAAAAACACCATCTTATATAAAATGATGATGGGAGTTCGAGAGAGTGGGAGGTCTAGGACAGAAATCACATGAATATATTAAATCTAAAAGAGCGGTTTGTGGATCAAAGTTGGTGTGGGCTGTCACAGTCCCAATGATTGGCTTCCTTAAGACAGAAAAAAAAGCCTAAACCCAAAAGCAGTTGTTTTTGAAAACCGCCTTTAGAAGCTCTACAAATGCTCATTCCATGGAGTTGTAATCGCTTTTGATCACTGGCAAGATTAGAGTGAGAAAAACCAGAGCTGCGGGGAAAAAAAAACACACCCACCCAAAAGTGACACGGCTCGGCTTTCAAGTGGAGAGTAGAGGATGGCTCTTCTGCACTGTGTGTGTGTGTGTGTGTGTGTGTGTGTGTGTGTGTGTGTCTGTCTCAAGACGGGCAGGTGAGGTGTAGTCTGTTGAATAATTTATTCTGCTACATAGCGATGCATAAATGTACAGTTTTATAATCCAGTCCAGACATCTGATTGACAGCATGATCAAAATTGACCTCATTTACTTCCTTAGTGTCCCATGGAACACGAATAAGTCTCTTATGCTCACCAATGTCACATTTACTTGATCAAAACTACAATAAAAACCGTAATATGTGACCCTGGAGCACAAAATCAGTCTAAAGTCGCTGGGGTATATTTGTAGCAATAGCCCAAAAAAAAAAAACATTGTATGGGTCAAAATTATCAATTTTTCTTTTATGCCAAAAATCATTAGGATATTAAGTAATGATCATGTTCCATGAAGATATTTTGTAAATTTCCTACCATAAATATATCAAACCTTAATTTTTGATTAGTAATATGCATTGCTAAGAACTTCATATGGACAACTTTAAAGGTGAGTTTCTTAGTATTTTGATTTTTTTGCACCCTCAGATTCCAGATATTCAAATAGTTGTATCTCGACCAAATATTGCCCTATCCTAACAAACCTTTACATTAATGGGAAGCTTATTTAATCAGCTTTCAGATTATGTAAAAATCTCAATTTCAAAAAATTGACCGTTATGACTGGGTTTGTGGTCCAGGGACACATATTAGAACATTTTATTACCATCTAAAATAACTTTTCTCTTACATGACCCTTCAGAAATCATTGTAATATGCTGAATTGCTCCTCAAGAAACATTTCTTCTTATTATTAGAGTTGAAAAAAGTTGCTGCCTAATATTTCATGACACATTTTTCCAGGATTCTTTGATGAATAGAAAGTTCAAAAGCATATAGGAACACAGAGTGATTTTTGTGCATACTCAGTATATTCTGTAAGGAACGCTGTGTTTTGGACTGTCAGTGTTTGATTGATGAGTACAGTGCTAGATAAATGAAAGGCTTCATATCTCTTTCTCTCACTCTTCCTCTCCAATGAAATGGCTGCATTACTGGTGCAATTCAAAGAGCAGGATGGTAAATAATGACAACGCTCTGAAAACTTGGCATTCACAGACCTTTTTACAGACACATATCGGAGGGCTCCGAGTGGCAGCGGGCCATTTTGCGAGCAAATACATTCTCTCGCCTATCTGTGCACCTGCCGCAAATGAAATATTCAAATCCACAGACTCCAGCGGTCAGTGCAGGTTATGAATTATTGACTCTGTGATTCATTCACATTTCTTATTTCATGAAAGGTGCAGAGGGCATTGTGTATCTACACACAGATTCTGATTGGTGGAGAAATGGTGAGATAATCAGTGACGATCCCTCAGTAAACTGGTATAAACTAGGACCAAACTAACACTGAAATCTGAATAAGTAGGTAGTCCTTTAAATAAATAAATATATAAAATAAAGCATAATTGCTCAATGAAAAAACATTAATACCAGATGTAAATACATTAATACCAGGCCTCTGCATGAGAAAAATGTTGAACTGGACACGTATCCATAGGGATTTGAGCCAGGTTCTTCAGAGGTTGAGTTCAGGTCCAGAGACGGAGCAAGTTACAACATCTTTATGAAAGATTTCAGAGAAAAAAAAAATTGAAATGCTAATAAATCCTATACAATAATTCTGATGACCAAAGTACAGCTTGACTGGAAATGGGGCAAAATGAAATAGTTTGTTTGAAATAATTGTAATATAATTTTAGTATTTTTAGTAAAACATTTCTTTGTCTTATTTAATAAAAAACAACAACAACAGATGACTAAAAATAACAGATGACAAAAACATATACATAATTTCAAATAAAATCAAACAATAAATATTGAAATGGCTTGTTATTTCACTTTGTTTAGATCATGATAGCTTTAAAAACTAATATGAATAATTAAGATTGAAATTGAAAGTTTGTGTTTGCAACAATCATAAACAATAAAAATCTATATACATAAAAAGCAAACCAAAAACCAAAATAAATTGCACTATGACCTCTGATGTGATTTTCAAATGACAAATTACTAAATAAAGGAGTAATAAAAAAAAGTAAAAAATAAAAATTCTACAAATTGATGCAGTGAGGTACTTAAGTAGTTATGTGTGAATTAAAAAAAGAATTCCGTTTTCCGCTGATATCTGCTTTTCGGTCTCATAAATAGTGACATTTGACACGTCATGATGAGAAGCAATCATTTGGAGTAGGTCTGGAGTCATGAATGCTCAATCTCTTCAAGTAAAGCCCAGTTTAACCCCTTGGCTGGTGTTTTCTGATTGATACGCCCAATCTAGCAGTTTATGACCTCAGCAGAAAGAAAAGCTTTTAATCAGCACAAGGCCTGATCACTCGGTTGAGGGCCGTCTGAAGCTTTACCGTGAAGAACATCCCTTCAGTTCTTAACACAAATATCGATGTCTGGAGTTCAGCGGCGGAGCTTTAACACACGAGTGAGTCTTTTGTGGGAGTGTGACGGTGAAAGAGGGAGACACTATTAATCTAGTTCCACACTCGTGTTTACAGTGCCTCCCTGAAACTCTGGGAACCATCCAGAACAGAGCGACGGCACTCCAGATGATGCCTTGTGCTAATGCGTATGGGTGTTTCTTCAAATTATGGGACTTACAAAGAAAATAAAACACCTTATTCACACTAGTTCTTTAGTAACAGCATCTAGTAGTAAAAGGATGAAATCTGCCATTTTCCTGACCAAAACAAGCCATTTATAAACGCATCTGAAATTATATATTTCGTTTGAGGTGGAAATTGTTTTAAACATTTAGTTAAAAGGGTCATATAATGCAAGTTATATGTTTGCCAGTTAAATTTCAAGTATTCCTTTCTCTTTGGAGTGTTACAAGCTGTTCGTGAATAGATAAGATCCCTAAAGTTGCAAAGACTAAAGTCTCAAACCCAAAGAGATATTCTTTATAAAAGTTAAGACTGGTCCACGCCCTCCTAAAAAGAAAGGCGGGGCATAGAGGAGAAACAATAATGTACAGTATGTGGAAAATGTGTTTGTTTGTTTTTTACCTTAAACCACATAAACACATTTCATTACACCAAATAATGTTCTTTTTAGCAGCATCATATGACCCCTTTAAACTGCAGGATTTTATAAATAATAAATGCACAATATTAAAAATAACATGTACAACATTTTTTGCATTATTTGACCAAAGTATAGCTTGAATTTAAATATTGTTTCCAAGTGATTTAATAATAACACACACACACATATATACATATATACTGTATAAAAAACATAAAAAGTATAATACTTTAAATTATATACTTAATATATGAATACATTAATAATTTTTATTAAATACATTTTATTTCACTTTGTTTAGATCATAATAGCTTTCAAAATAGTGATTGATTAATTAATATATATATATATACTTATGTAATAAAAGTTTACATCATTTACCCTGTTACTTTTTAGATAATTTTACTTAAAAATATTTAATGTATACAGTAATACTTTTCCACAATAAATACTGAAATGATTTATTTTACTTTTTGTCTAGATCATGATAGCTTTAAATAATAATAATAATACCAGTAATAACAAAAATATTTAAATTAATAAATCAATAGATTGTCACAGTTTAAGGTTGAAATCTGTGCCTGGGACAATCATAACACAATAAAACCTATACAAAAAAACACTTAAATTATACATTTTTATTATTAATAATTAATACCTTAAATGTGGCATTTAAATAAAGTAATAAAAAATAAAAAGTAATAAAAATGAAGTTAAAATCTGTTAAGTTATTTAAAAAAAAAAAAAAGGAAAAAAAAGAAAAAAAGAAGAGTAGTTGAAGAAACAGCCATATACATATATATATATATATCATCAAGATGATGTCATCGCACACATCACTGAGCTGCTTTATCTTCAAGCGTAACGCTGGTGAAATGAATACTGCTATCTCCATGGCTAATTCCTGCCTACACCGCTTTACGACGCCTGGAGCACGAGAACATTTTATCATGTTATTTTTCTGAATAGTACTGATAAAGATTTAAAAATATCCTTGTGCTGAGGACTGAAGCTTCGTTCAGCTCTCTCAAAGATGGTTATGTCTTCTGTGTGTCACTTGAGCTTCGTCTCTCTCAAGGAAAGGCACACACAAAAAAATGGGGTCTTTCAAAAAATGCACAAAGACAACAAATTTCTTTCTCCAAGAGAAAGAAATGAGCATTGAAAAGAGGAGAAAGAGAAGAAAAGGCTACAGCTGTACTGTACGAGAGTGTCTCTCTGTCTGTTCAGCTGCTGAGGAACTTCGGCGTATCCTTCCTCTCCTCCGACTGTATAATGGAGCATTATGGGAAGGGCTGTTATTCTGCTCGGCTCTGGATGGAAATGTTTCCCCACCATTTCTTGTTAGGACCAAGCAGCTAGGGCTCCCATTCAGAGGCGTGAACCGGCATTTCATATTCTGTTTTCCTGTCTCGCAGATGTTAAAACAACATATCTGAGATTCAAGTTCGGGTCTTAAGACAAAAGTGTCGCGCACCCACTCCCTCCTCACAAATGTGCCTTTATTTCGTCCTCGCCGCAAGCTGTAAATATTTTTGCTGCCTTTATGAAATAAATTAACAGCAAACGATAAGTGATCAAATCAAGGACAATACTGATCTACTGTACAGCGGGGCGCAAAAGTCCACATGGAAAATCTGGGATCCAAAATCTAATTTAAACCTGGAAAGTAGTAGGATTTTGAAATAATTTAAACAACGGAGGCTGCTCAGTGTCTGATATGAGCTGAGATAACAGTCACAGTCGAGCTTCATTTATGAAACATCTATGCTGGTCAATCTCTAAGGAAACCATCTGTGGTATACTTCATGTGAATCTCTCAAACAAATCCAGATGCTGGGAAAATATTCTAGCATCTAATGGCGAAATAATGTAATGTATTGTATTGTAATGAACTACTACTATTTATATAAAATATTAGTTACTGAATAATAATATTTAATGAACAACAACAGCAGCCATCATAAAAGTTGCTAGGCAATTCAGTCAAAAATACAAAGGACGATATAAAATAAAACGCTATGAGACTTTGCACTCAGCCGAATCTATTTGCTCTGGAACAAGGAACAGATTAATGAGACCAAAGACTTAACGTTAGATTTACCCAAAACAGATTATAACTCATGTTTAATCACTATAGAGACATCAGAGCCAGCGGTAAATTCCAGAAGATCTAGCCGAGGTGAGGCTGCTCTCAGCCGTTTCATGAGCTCTGAATGGCCGCTGATGCCCTGGAGCTCACATCTCCGAAAACGTCAAAGTAAATTTTCAAATAGACGTTATTTTATTAACAAACAGCATATTTGAAGTCTTAACAACTACATTCTTGCCTGAAAAAATATTAAAACTACATTCTGTGACACAAAAACAGCATTATTTATGAAATTATAGTGGATTTGGACATCCGCCATGACACTCGCAGACATAAATAATATTATATAAATATTATATATTGTTAATTAATGTTAATTAAAAAATGTATTATATATACACACACGTATACATATTTAAAGATTGAAAAACATTTACATTAAGATTTTTAATCACACAAAAAATGTATATAGTGAAAGTAGTATAATCTGGTGGTAACTATACAAAATTATATATTTTGTGAATTTCGAATTCATATCTTAAAAAATATTTTGTCCTATTTATCTTACTTAATATAAAGAGCAATAATATTATAGAAATATATATTATATAATTTCAGTTTAGACAATTTATTAGGGATGCACCGATATGAAAATTTTGGCCGATACCGATAACCGATTACTCTTTATTTTTGAAAGCCGATAACCGATATGTTGGCCGATAAATCTATATCCAAATTGTTATATACTTTTTGAGAGCCTGATTACAATATATACATAAATATACACACACAATTTAAAAATATGTACATTATTAGATTTTATTACACACAAACACACACACACACGTGTTTGTGTACATATGTTTGTGTTTGTGTGTACTTAATATAAGTGAGATAAAATATAAATCACAACATGCAAACATAAATCACAACATGCATTCAAAATTTACTAAAAACTGGTGCTTTCGGAAATGAAACCATGCACAATGACCACTGCAGTGTTTGTTAATCAGACAATCTCAAAATGGCCAGACAGACTGGAGTATAACTAGATTAAATGCACAGTGAGCTAAAAAAAAAAAAAATTCTTATTTTAAACCTCAAGAGGAAAAATTATCTTCTGCCAGAAACTAAACTAAACTTATGCCAAGCACCAAGCACTCTTTCTGCCTAACTACAGCTTCCATCCATCAACACTTATGCAGGGGTGGAAAATGGGAGAGTGGAGGAACTTTTACACTGGATTAGAGGAACTAACAGCCGTAGCATTGATTGTTCTGGGGTCTGTTAGCCAAAATCACTGAAATCCCACAGATATCTCTCGACAGTCTGTGAATGGGGACGATGGGCTACAAAAATACCAGCAGCATTCAGACTGGGCGAGTGCTGCCCTGCAATCAGGTGCACTTTTCTGCCTGCCTAAAAAAAAATCAGTGGTGAAATTAAATGGCTTTCAGGAGGGCACGTTTTAAGATGTGTACTCTTTTCCCTAGGCGGGGATGTCCTCACGGCACACTTGAGTGTTTGAAATGCAGAGTGCTTGCTCAGCCTGCCGAGAGCTGACCCCACGACAACATCAAACGCCTCAGATGAGGGTAATTGGAATTTAGATAAATATTACCTTCCCCCCTGCATCTCTCCGTCGCTCAAATGATGACAGGGTAACGGCGCCTGCCTATCCATCTATTAATTAACCTGCCGGAGTCGTAGCCCGTGCACCGCGGCGAGTGACCGGAAGACTGACGGGTTTGAACGTAGTCAAATTTTTCCCTCATCGATCACAAAGGGGACAAAGAGAATGAGGAAATTACTACAGCAGGAGAAAGTGGAGGAGGGAGGGTCATTTTTTGCTCATTTGGGCACTTGTTTTTTATCGATCTGAAGTCCTTGTGAGAGCCGGCGCTTCAAGGACTGGGTGAATGAAGCTCTTAATTGGAGCTGGATTCATTTCCCATCTCTCGTTCTCCCTCTTCCAATGTACTGTACAAAAAGATGTCCTTTTTTTGGTCACTGGATTAATCTTCCAACTATTATTTCTGCAAGGACAAGAGACAACAAGAGCCTAGGGCTGGGCGATATAGCTAAAATATTTATCAACGATATAATGTTTCATATCGTTCGTTATCACGCATAACCTTTTTTAAAACAAAGCGCAATAGAAATTTTTTGGGGGGGGTTTTAACAATAAAAAAAAAACAAATAGGCCTTTCTCCTTTCTTATGTTATATGCAGATTAAATAGGTCTTATGGAAACTTTTGGCTTGTCTCCCGAGGCCACAGGAGGGCGCAATGAGCAAAACAATGCAGCGTATTAAATTGTCAATGCAATGAAATAACTGTCCATAAAAAACGCGCATAACGTCTAAATTAACATATCAAATATAATTTTGTAAATTGCATAAACAATTATGAATAAAACAGAATCATGTATTTATGCATTGCATAAATAAAAAAAGAGAGCCGAATCGCCGATCACACAGATTGCATTTAAAAACATATGAGACGCAGTGAAAAGGAATAAACCTCTACAAATTCGCGACGTGTTTTCTAAACGTTTAAACCGTTTTAACTTTGCATGGCTTTCTATACATCTCTTGTGTGACATGCGAGTGCAGCAGTCGTAATTGTCCGTCTAAAAAATGCGCTGAATATGCATTCTGTGTGAATGGCTTGGTTTCGGTTTTAACCTAATCAAGATCTTCTAAGCACTGAGCTACTATATTTCTCTAATATTTTGAATGAATAACGCAGCAGCGGCGTCTCGTGGGTTAGACTAACAAAACATTAAAATGCAACAATGTCACATCATTATCATCGCATCTCGTGTGCCACTGATGACACTCACTGACGCACACATAACATTCGACTGTACCATTTTTGCATTCAAATGCAATTTTTTTATTTTAAATTAAACTAATATAAATTTTTTATTTACAATCTCCTCATCACAGACAGGCACAGCACTCATGTTCGTGTTTGTGTGTGCTGTCTGCGTCACTCATAGCACGTGCCTATGTCGTGCGCTATATCGAATATTTTTTTCTATCGTCATCGAAAAAGGTTTTACAGTTTTATCGCCCAGGCCTACAAGAGCCTCTAATTTTTTATAATTTATTCAACAATAACCAGCTATTATGGTTACATTTTTGATAGACCACAATAGATCCGGTTACTAGCATTAAAAAAAGATGTGACATATTCGAACATGGTCAAATTTAATAAAATACAGAAAGCTAGAAAACGAAAATGAAAAATCTATTTTGAAAAAAAAGAAAAAAAAAAATCTGATGAAATATGCTTAGAACCAGTAGAGTCTGCAACTTCGATAAATCTATTTTTTAATTAATAAACAAATAAATAATAATAATGCAAAATTATATATTGTAAAAAAAATAAGTATGAATCATTTCATGTGTATGGGTTCAATAACTGACAAGTAGCTATTGTTTAATATTTTTCCTGCATTTAAAAAAAGTAATAAATACATAAATAATTTTCAAAAGAAATGTGAAATTATGCCAAATGATCAATTTAGTATACCAATATTAAAGCATTAAAGTTTTTATATTGGTAAAAAAATTATAAAATATTGGTCAAACCAATTATCAGTATTTCTCCATATGCAACAAATCTATAATATATGTTCAAACAGAAAATTCAAGAAACATGTTCAAGGTCGATATATTTGAAAAAATTATTGCAAAAAATAATATGAAAATATTTTTTAAATAATTAACAAAAAATAAATACATTATATTTTGAAACAGAAATATGTCTGGCTGAGTAAGTGTAGAAAAGGTTATTATTATTATTATTATTATTAAACAAAACAGATGAGTCTTCAGCTTGCTTTTAAAAAATGTCCACAGATCTTAAGTCCATAGGAAAAGGGTTCCAAAGTTTAGGAACTACAACCTCAAAAGCACAAAATAATCTCTAAAAAAGATCAAACTGAATTTTTGAGATGTCAATCTTTACCATCCAGTCTGCAGCCTCCACAAATATTAGCTTTAAAACCCAGAATGCCATTGAACAGAGAGAGAGAGAGAGAGAAAAAAGCTAAAAACTAAAATACAACAACTAACGTGCATGTATGAATGAGACACGGAGAGGGTGTGAGAGACATGCTGTTGACTAACACCACTAACATACGGGTGGGAGGGACGGCCCACCAGAGCTTCATTTATCACTCACATCAAAGAGTGAGAAGAGAGAAGAAAAACAGTGAGAGAAAAGAGTGAAAGACACAGCAGAGTGATAGATCGCAGGATAAAATTGGATTTTGTAAAACAGAAGACAAGAGGATGGTCTGAAAACTCAATCACATTGTAATGACAACATGCAACAATCCCAACTACAGACCGATCCTAGTAAAACACAGTATTTCAGTGTAGATACAGAAACGAGCCGACCCGACACAGACACGCTCTATAATCAACAAAACTAACTCGCAAATAAATAAGCAAGCTGGAAAACTCCCATGCACAGCACATAAACATCAGCTTGTTGATAATGGCACAAAGCTGTTAACATGTGGTCTTATTTAAAAGGGGTTTTATTTTAATCCACAGCAAGGTTTATGTTTTTACTGGCTCGGGCGAATGATTCATAGCACAGAGTTATGTTGTTCTACTGAGCGAAAGTACCAGACATCCTAGTTTAATGTTACTTTGTTTTCTTTTGGACATGGAATATTATAATAGTAACAGAGCAAGAATCCAAAGACACGACAGTAGAAGATAAACTCCTGACCTGTGCAAATAATGCACCTCTGAGACATTTAAAAGAAGTTTAAACCAGAATTTACATGACAGTTAATAGCAAACATCGCTTCATCTGGACTTACAGACATTAAATCCAAGATGGTAAACAAAAGCAGCAAACAACTCTACTGTCTTGATTTTCAAATCTAATGCACTTTACTATATTCTACACCTATATTGTCTGTATTGTAAGTTTTTTCCCCACTACCATAACAACAGCATATTAATAGTAACAATAATATATTGAATCAATAAAAATAATTGTTTTCATAAATTAAAACGATAACAAATCCATAAAAATGATTCTAAAACAACAGTAAAAAACAAATATTATTATTATTTTAAAAATACTAAATATGAAATACTTCTACAAACCCAATTCCAAAAAAGTTGGGACACTGTACAAATTGTGAGTAAAAAAGGAATGGAATAATTTACAAATCTCATAAACTTATATTTTATTCACAATAGAATATAGATAACATATCAAATGTTGAAAGTGAGACATTTTGAAATGTCATGCCAAATATTGGCTCATTTTGGATTTCATGAGAGCTACACATTCCAAAAAAGTTGGAATTTTTGGGTGCACTATTCCTTTAAATAAATAACACGTATCACTTTTACGCTCTTCCACAGTCAACCAAACGCCACTTCCACTGAATATTGCTGTTCCCAGGGAACTGTTGCAGCTCTCCACATGCCGCAGTTAAAGGGGATTACGGAGGTAAATGAGATATATTTTACCCTCCCGTGTCAAGAGAGGAATGATGGGATATTATACTGTTGCTTTTACATTACATCTGCCCCATCTTCAACATCTTCGGGTTCACTCTAACCTTTAAAAGGGTCTCCGATTCCGTGTCGAGCCAGATCTATTTTACATGAGCACCCCAGTAATAAGCCCTCCACTGTCTCAGAAAATTAGGTCAAAATCCTCAAGCTGCAAATTCATCCTCTTAGGAGAGTGGAGGAGACAAAAGCATTGCACCCCAGGAACCGAACAAAGGGTCTGTAATTCAATTAGAGTCCTTATCCCGTTTCCTCAGATCTGGCCGTTTGCGGAGATGGGTCTCGCTGACGTTTACGTTCCTATCCAATTATTCTATCTCTCCGAAAAACAGCCACCAAAACAAATGGCTGAATTAAAAACAAGAGGCAGAGGCAGCATCTGAAACGCTGTGATTTTGTAAATCCCTGCAGGTGCACAGGTGGGACGTGCTGGCAGCAGAAGCAGGGATTTGGGGTTTGGGTTCAGGCATCTCATGGGCTGTCACACTGAGCAGAACGAGTGTAGACAGGAATGTTACTTCTCTCACACGCTTGTCATGGGCCAGAGACCAGTCAGGCTTCTCTGATCACTGCGGACCTGCTGCTCAGGTGCTGGATCCCAGCCAAGGGAGCGTCAGTAAACACACTTCTCATCCTACAGGAGAGAGAGAGACTCTAGGACTTGCTTTAGGGAGCGAGAGGTAAGATGGGTCGCCACGTTAATCTAGAAATTTAAAATTAGATCATTTTGCTCACATGGCCATATATCTTAAAAGATTCCATCACATACATCTGACTGTGATTAAGAAGCAAATAATTATAATAATTTTTAATGCCAAAAGCTTAATATTTATGTCTACAGGAACTTCTTTGACATGTTCTTTGCCATGCAAAAAGGCAGATAAAATTAGTTTGAAATCTAATCTAATGGCTTAAGAACATTAAATGCATTTTCCCCCCAAAATAATAACAATAGACTAAAATCCGCAACAGATTACCCTGACCAGTGACATAGAAAAATTAAAATATGAAAAATTCACAATACTACTATTTATTATTAAAATCAGTAGTAGTAGTAATAGTAGTATTTATTGTTTTATTTACTCAAACCAGATGTATACTCTTATTTGCTCCCACAACTGTATTATTATTATTACTACTATTAGTAGTATTTATTTATAGATTTATAAAATGTTTCCACTAATAGCATCAATGGAGTAAAGTGTGCCGCACATTACCTTGACTCCTGACAGGAAATGATGAAATATTAACAATTCAAATGAATACTATGAATACACATAGAAATATACACTAACAATAGAATTAATATTACAAATACTATTACAAATGTTTAAAATATAGATTATATTGAAAACTGTTCTGGACATTCAACATGTTTTGACTGGTTTAGGAACATGCAAATAATGTACGAGAAAAGTTTAAAACATTTTTCTTCATGTACATTCATAGTTTTATTTAGAAAATATGAACAGTTCGCTTAAAAAAAATATTTCTATGGTCTTTAGATATCGCCTTTGAATTTCATTTGAAAACTGACATCCTGAAATATAATTAGGGATATTAATTTCACCCTGGCCTGGTCTCATTTCTCCTTGCCTAGAGGACAACTTCAGTAAAAAGTGGCACAGGTTACCCCACTCACCCCGACTTGAGCTCTTTTGTTGGTATTCCAAGAAGAAAAAAAGATGGAAAGAAAAACACAGGCCAAACTTTGCCAACGACCCCTTAGAGACTCCTCGAATTCCAGCGTAAGCTTATTAACCTCTCCTGCCCAGATCCAGACAGAGGCAAAGCCAACATGAAACCACACTTAATCCAACAATTAATCACGCAGGAAATTGCGTGTTGCTTTTGCACATCCATGCCGGAAAATGTTGTCATAATTTGCTCAACCACAAGTTGTTCCAAAACTGTATGAGCTTCTTTCTTCTGTTCAGCATAAGCGAAGACATTTGAAGAATGTTGGTAACCAAACACTTGCTGGTAGGCACTGACGTCCATAGTATGGAAAAAAAAACCACCATGGAAGTCAGTGGCTACCAGCAACTGCTCGATTACCAGCATTCCTCAAAATATCTTCTTTTGTGCTCAACAGAAGTAAGTTATACAGGTTTGGAACAACTTGAGTAAATAATGGCTGAGTAAATAATGACACACTCTACCATTTTCACCATTTTCCTCATCACGCTTAGGGCTGCACGATTAATCGAAATTAAATCGCAAAGCCGATAAATCGTGATTAGGCAGAAGTGGCGATTGTCATGCGCATCTTTCAGTGAAGCACAGTTCTGTGATCAGCAGTAAATCTCCATCAGAAGGCCAGAGGGTGCTCTCGCGCTGAAACTTCAAATACGCCTCGCAGAAGAAACCCAGGAAATTCCTATAGTGGTTGCTAAATAAACAGAAGATTGAACTGCTTTTATTAATTCAACGTGACTAATAAACACACGACTACCACAATATATGGTTTATCCGAGTTCGTCTTATTATAATTTTTATTATAATAAAGTATATAATAATGCAATGCTAATCGACATAGCCT
>NW_015505243.1:1531206-1549046 GCF_001515645.1 Sinocyclocheilus grahami
AAACACTCGACTGACGTTATGAAGCGAGTTTGGAGTAAAAACATGTTATTAAATGTGGTATTTTCACGTGCTTTCAGGTGGAGCAACATTTACTACACAGAGCCGTAGTTCACTGAGAAGCTACGCAAACAGCTTTCATAATCGCAGAACGATTTCTTCGATTTCATAATCGCGCGATTAAATCGTCTGCGATTATGAACGTGATTTTGTGTAGCTTGTCAGTGAACTACGGCTCTGTGTAGTAAACGCTGCTCCATCTGAAAGCACGTGCTGGAGATTTACTACTAATCACAGAACTGGCTTTACTGACAAGATGCGCATGACAATCACATTCGATTAATCGTGCAGCCCTAATCACGCTGTAAACATAACAATACATGATGCCAATATTACAGGAAAATCACATCCTAATTTATGTCTTCCAGCACACGTTTTCAAGATTTGGGTTCCTGTTTCTGTTGACTGTGTTCATCCGAGGGATGAGATGCCGTCTTGCACACATCATTAAGTCAACAGTGCGCCCTACTCATTACGTGTTGAAACAGTGTTTGGAATCAGGAAGGACAAACAATAATCATGTCGCCATGTTTGAGAGCAAACACAATTAATAGCTCTCTCGCCATGCTGAAGTGCCCTTCGGGTTAACAAGACGCCGACGAGTGCTGTAGCGTGTTGGCTAACTGCTTCTTACGCTCGGACAGATTTGAATAATGACGCTACAATTAATTTAAGCTGCATTAGCTTATCTATTTGAAATTTTTCATTGCTCTTCCTCATGCTTTGGTGAAAAAGCCCTTAGTGAGAGTCATAAACAGCAGATCGATCAACGTAATGGGAGATTCCTGGCTTGATTTATCACTGGGCACGATAAGCTAATCAAAAGACATGTAAATCAGTGTTTAGGCCTCACTTCTCAAAACTAAAAACAATTTATTAAAATACAGATTTTTCCTGTTTATTGTGCTTAGCCTGGCCTTGAAACCCAAAGCGCTGACAAAAAACCATTAGCGACTGAAGCTGTCCAGGTGGCTCTGTAGGCTTAAGACAGACATATAAAATTACACGACGGGCATTCCACGCACTTTAAAGCTAAACAGAAAACCAGTCGCTGTGGTTTCCCCTCGTAACTGACCAGAAAGAGCATCACATGCATCTTAAAAGAAGTCTTTTAAAGTTGCTCCTTTATGAAACCACCTTCATCTTCACCTGGGACAGTTCACCCAGAAATGAAAATTCTGACAGCATTTACTCACCTGAAAGTTGTTTCAAATCACTTTAATTTCTTCTGTTGAACACAAAAACAACTGAACAAATGCTGGCCCTTATAGAAGCTTTTTTTCCACCACGGAATAAAAAATTATGATATTGTGTCTTTTTATTTTTTAGAATTGCACATTTACAACTCACAATTGCAAGTTAGAAATTGCGGGATATTAGCTTGGAATTGCGAGAAATAAACGTGTAAATCGGACTTCTCTCGCAATTGCGAGTTTGTATCTTGCAATTCTATTTTTCTCGCAATTGGAGTTTATATCTCACAATTCTGACTTTACAATACACAATTGCGAGTTTATATCATGTAATTCTGACAATTCTCAGAATTGTGAGATAAAAAACAAAAAAAACAAACAAACAAAACAAAAAAAATCGCAATTACAAGTTTCTTAATTTCTCATACGCATTTCTTAATATTGCGAGTTTATACCTCACAATTCTGACTATATCACGCAATTGCGAATTTATCACGCAATTCTGAGAAAAGTCAGAATTGCGAGATGTAAACTCGTAATTGTGAGAAAAAAGTCAGAACTGCGAGATAAAGTCGCAATTACCTTTTTTATTTTTATTCCGTGGTGCAAACAAGCTTCCATAGGTTCCCAGTGATTTTCATAGTACACAAAAAATACTATGGAAGTTGATGGGGACCAGAAACTGTTTAGTCAACCACATTCTTCAAAATATCATCTTTTGTGTTCAGCAGAAGAAATTCATATGGGTTTGAAACAACTTGAGGGCGAGTAAATGACAGAGTTTTAATTGTTGGGTGAACTATCCCTTTAAGCATCACCTCCTTATCAGAAACATCCAGACTTTCAACACCTAATGGAGCTACAGAATCCCAGACTTCCTGAAACCCACAAAACAATCAGTGAATAACTCAATGCGATGGCAGCAAAGCACTTAGCAATAATTCCTCCATCAATTAAACTCCGTCGTTCTTTGTTTTTCAGAGCTCTTCTTGGGTTTTAAGACACGCTATGCCTTTAAATAGAAAAAAAGGAAAACCACGACAGCCGTTTTTCATTTCTGCCACAATGAAATTGGCACCTAAGTGTCGTTGGCTTTTGTTTATGTTGCTTTGTCGAGCAGACATGGAAGCGGGTGGAGAAAATGATTGGCCCTATTGTTAAGGGTCTCCGTCCCTGTAACCCTGTGAGAAAAAAAACACAGTAACCCTTCAGAGCGAGCGTTTACAATGCGGCCCGCTTACACCTTTTACTACCTCCCAGCCCTAATAAAAAGCACACACCTATATAGAAGCCATTTCAAGGCATCCTATATATTTGTGGCTGACCCGAATAGGTTTTTCTGTGTGCTAAATAATTACATTTGAGCCATCTGGAAGCTTTGTGATCTAATTCAGACCTTTTTCTGCAGGGCAGGCTGCTGTGCCCGAGACCTCGGCGACATCTTTGAAGGATCGACAGGAATGGAAAGGAAGGATTAAGAAGTGTCATGCCAGAGAGTAAACGGCGGTTTATATCACTTAAAAAGTCCAAAGTATGGCAGAGCTGTTGGCAGAGGTGTTAAGACTCTGAGTAATGCGCTAGATGGCCACTCGTTTGCGGATGACTCACTTGTTTGAACAAAAAGCAAGTGTTCACTTGCTTTTGGTCAATCTGGGAGCTAGTCAAAGTTTAATATTGACACAGACTTTTTTCTATCACTACATAGTTCAGACACCGACCGTGCACCCCTCTTGACTGACAGCCGGCTGAAAGAGCTCCACGCTGCGGCCCGTTTCGACCCAAAGCACATTTAGTCAACAAACTTCAAGGCTCAAGTCCATTAAAGTCCACATGCAACTGAAAAGGAAAAGAAGAGAGAAACTGAGCACCAGCAAAGGCCTTATGCAACAGATCTGAACATTCACTGCAGACCTATGAGCACCAGGCACGATCAATCAACAGCAAAAATATAAAATGATCTGCTTTATGCTTAGTGTGAATAGATCATTTGTTGACAATTAATTTGACTTTTAATGAAAAGGCCTTTAGTGTGTGAAATCTCAAAATTCCTTTCATTAACAATATTAGCAAATTTTCTCACATAATAATTTTTTATTAGTTACTTCCATAATTTAACATTTAAAAAAAATAATGTATTGGTTCATATTTCTTGTTTACATACCAGTGCTGTTATTGTTAACTCAAACTAAAACTGTTAAAAACGGTTGTCCTTAACTGGAATAAAGCTGAAATCAAATCAAATAAAAATATTATATGAAAAACCTAAACTTAACGTCACTAAAATATTAAATCTGAAATAAAAATAAAGTTGAATGGAAATATTACAAAATTAAAATGGAATAAAAATGACAAGCACTTACACTTAACTGAAAATATAAAAATAAAAGGCCTATTCAAAATAATAATAAATACTATAATAGTACAAAAATAATACTAAAATAAGACTTTTTGCACCATTTCATTTTCTGCAGCCAATATGGAAACATTTGCACAACATAAAACAACCACTGTGCTGAAAATTGGAATAAATAGAGAGAGAGAGAAGAAAGGAAGTGAGCAGAGGAATAAAGAAACGTTGGTAAACTACCAACCTCCTCCTCCTCTCCCATCAGCTCCGTTAGCTAAAGGTGATAATGGCTGAGCCACATCAGGGGTCCAGAGCTCCTAATTACACACTTAAAACACAACGCAGTTCCGGCTCTCTCTAAAAGCTGCCACTGAGGCCTACACCATTCAAGCACTGCCTTCCTGCTGCAGTTATACTTATTTAAATTCACAAATTATTGAATGTTTTCAGTAGGGAGATCTGAAAAGGTGCACATAAGCTCTCAAGAGTATCAAGCAGCAAGTATTTTTCCAACATCGTATCAGCATCACATCAGTACTTTTCTCTATGAATAAGGTAACCCCAGAATGCATTGCAATGATCCTGGAAAAATTAATCCAAGATGTTGAACCTTGTATTTCATTCAATACTAAAAATAATCAATAAAATACAGTGGTGTGAAAAAGTGTTGGCCCCCTTCCTGCTTTTACATTTTTTTGCATATTTGTCACACTTAAAAGATTCAGATCATCTAACAAATATTTAATATTAAACAAAGATAATGCAAGTAAATACAAAATGCAGTTTTTAAATGATTATTTATTTTATTAAGGGAAAAAAGCTGTCCAAACCTGCCTGGCCCTACGTGAAAAATTAACTGCCCCCTAAATCTAATAACTGTTTGTGCCACGCTTTGCCGCACACAACTGCAATCAAGTGTTTGCGATAACTGGCAATGAGTCTTTCACATCGCTGTGGAGGAATTTTGGCCCACTCTTCTTTGCAGAATTGTTTTAATTCAGCCACATTGGAGGGTTTTCGAGCATGAATGGACTGCTTAAGCATCTCAATCTGATTTAAGTCAGGACTTTGATTTGGCCACTCCAAAACCTTAATTGAGTTTTTCTTGAGCCATTCAGAGGTGGACTTACTGGTGTGTTTGGGATCATTGTCCTGCTACATAACACAAGTGCGCTTGAGCTTGAGGTCACAAACTGATGACCGGATATTCTCCTTCAGGATTTTCTGATAGAGTGCAGAATTCATGGTTCCGTCAATTATGGCAAGTCACCCAGGTCCTGAAGCTGCAAAGCAGCCCCAGACCATCACACTACCACCACCATGTCTGACTGTTGGTATGTAAGAAATCAGGAAGGGGGCCAACACTTTTTCACACCACTGTATGTAAAGTTTTAGAACAAATTATTATATAAAAGATATTTTAAAAAATTACAGTATTAAAAATATATTCTTCTTTTTAAAATTTTTTTATTAAAACATTTATTTAAAAAAACATTTTTGCATTTACCGTATTGGCCCGAATATAAGACGACCCTGATTATAAGACGACCCCCCTTTTTCTAGATGTACCTTTTGGAAAAAGGCTTTTTAAAAACCAAATCTTGTTTTTTCTCAGTAAAACACATTTAGTCTTCAATTATTTTCATATTGCATATTTTTCCTATTTTAATTTTTGTTTTGAAAGTATGGTAAAAACTTAAAATGTACCAACAATGACATTTAAAAAATATACCATTAAATATACCAAATATACTTTTTGATATACCATTAAAAGAAGAAAAAAAAAACAGGTAGCCCATCTGAATTAGGACATTTAGGCTATCCATCTAATAGTAGCCTACCAAAATCTTATTAACAGTAGAAGTTAAATCTTACTGTAGTCTTCAAATCTGGGTACTGTCTGAGTTTGGTACCATCAGGCTAACGTGACAGTCATGACTCATGCAGCTGTAAGGTTTTCTTATTCTTTTGTTTTTACTCGCGATCTTTACAACACGCATTACATTACGTATTTCATGGCACACTTGTTTTATGCGTATTTGGCGCCACCTATTGTTGTGGGTGTATTATTGACATGTCAGAGTCTAGACCCTGAATATAAGATGACCGCGTTTTTTCAGATGTATTTCCAAGAAAAAAAACATCGTCTTATATTTGGGACAATACGGTATGTTGGGAAGTTAAGAAATGTGCTGTGGCTAATTAGGAAATGCTGTAATACGGTCTTATTGTATCTGCAGTGTCTTCAAGAAATTTGTGGAAATTTCATGCAAAAAGACGCCGTAGACGTGCGAAAGCAAGCGAGGGTGCGTGTGCGTGTGCCATCCTTCCTGTCAGATTAAAAGGTCAATGTGTTAACTTTTCTGCGAGTCTTTGACCTCAACATTATACTGACACAAAAGCCTGACTGACCGCCAGAAAGGTTTTACATGAGCGAGAGAGAAACAGAGAACGACGGGCCTCTTTTTCAAAGAAAAACTCACACTAAAGCTCAAAGTGAGCAACATCAGATCTCTGAGAGAGAGTCCTTTCACCGTTAAAGCAAATGCTAGTCAGACACGACTGGGTGGAAATCGCTTAACATTCATTTATGCAAAAAAATCTCATCAACTCTCTCTCGGGTCCAAGGGCAAACCTTTACATGAAACTCTCACTCGTATCCAAACATTAAAGGTTGTTGGCCCCGTTAATAACTGTTATTATAGTGATGGAAGTGTGATTGTTGATTATTAGCACTCGAGTCACTCTGAGTAGCAATCTCACCGAGCTCATATTTCCACAGAACAGGTGCTCCCTCGACATGAGGCCTATTTTTGGGGCCTGACCAGTAGCCCTGGAGCTTTAGAACTCATTCAGCACTTCCCAAACACATGTTCCCTAAATCCCTGAATGTCTGTACCAATTATAACAAGAGATACCTTAGACTGTTCTTTCATGACGGCTTGAGATGTGTTCGAACCTGTTTTTCCATAGTGTTCAAAGCCCTGTGTTTCCACACTTTGAGATTCATTCACCAAAAAAGTACAACAGTAATAAAAGTAACAGTATTAGACAATAGTAATAATCATCATTATATTACAGCAATATAAACATAATGCGTAACATATAACATCACTAACCTTAAAACGTTGAGCGTAACTTGGGTAGTCCGATTCACAAATGAAGGAATCTTAAGAATGATTCTTTTAATGAATCATTCAAAAAGACTCACAGACATACAAGCTATTGATTTGAATTGATTCCACCTTAAATATTTCCTGATATATAATCTGTTACACATATTGAACTGCAAATTACCAACTTCCAGCAAAAACAAACAATTTATCATTATACTATGATACAATTCAAGAGCAAGTTGTTTTACTTAAAAGCTCAAAAAGACTTGCAAGCTTTTGGTTTGAATCAGGCAATCGAATCATTCAATGAATGAACACACAGAATCAAACACAGTGGCTGCTGAATTCAAATCTGTTGCATTTATTGAACCATAAATTATTATAACATGGTCAATAAATAAATAATCATCATATTACAACAAATAAAAACATAAAATAAAAAGCCACATCCTATTTTCAGCATCCTAACTTAAATGCTAATTAGATTTTTTTTTTTAAATGTTTACATTTTTTGAAAAATATTTTAATTTTACAATTTATTTAATTTTTAATTATATATTTTTAACACCGTAAATTAAAAAATACATTTTATATATAATTAGTTATATATTATAATAATAAAGGTTTCTTTTGTTTTATTTGCTGTAGTAGAATGAATGAATAAATGAAACATCCTTTATATTTCTGCAAAAGTTGTTTTGCTATATTTTTCTTAAATAATTTTTAATCACCCTTTAATAGAAGAATCAAATTCTGGGTAACAAAATATATATCACACAGTGAAAAATAAATAAATAAATAAAATCACATTCCACTTTGGATATACATCATGGTTATTTGTATTTTTTTTTACCTTGGCACACCATGTAAATACTGTGGTATATGAATATTACCATTGTTCAGTCAATAAATAAATAATCATTATATTACAACAAATAAAAACATAAAATAAAAAGCCACATCCTATTTTCAGCATCCTAACTTAAATGCTAATTAGATTTTTTTTTTTAAATGTTTACATTTTTTGAAAAATATTTTAATTTTACAATTTATTTAATTTTTAATTATATATTTTTAACACCGTAAATTAAAAAATACATTTTATATATAATTAGTTATATATTATAATAATAAAGGTTTCTTTTGTTTTATTTGCTGTAGTAGAATGAATGAATAAATGAAACATCCTTTATATTTCTGCAAAAGTTGTTTTGCTATATTTTTCTTAAATAATTTTTAATCACCCTTTAATAGAAGAATCAAATTCTGGGTAACAAAATATATATCACACAGTGAAAAATAAATAAATAAATAAAATCACATTCCACTTTGGATATACATCATGGTTATTTGTATTTTTTTTTACCTTGGCACACCATGTAAATACTGTGGTATATGAATATTACCATTGTTTAAATCCAAGTAACATGTTATTCCAATCTGATTCCTGTACTTTGGCACCACCACTGTACTTTTCGCTAAAGCCTTTGTGTTTATCTATCAAAGCCTCAAGTTACATGTGGGATAAACCCCATTTTTTGGGATGAAATGGCCTGCTGGAGGGAAAAAAGGAATGAAAACACGAACAAACCGCGGAGGATTTTACCTCCTCTCATCTGACCCACTTCTTTCAGAGTGCCATTTGAGAATGTTCTGCTAGCTATTTAGGCGCTCGGTCGGCACATGCACGCTCATCTGTATTACATATTAGCCCGCAACACCACAGAACGGCCGGCAGTAATGAAGCCATTGTCCTGAGGTCCGCTACAATAGACGAACAAGACAGAGAGGCACAACAGGACTCTAGTGTCTGCGGCCAGCCATCCTGTCTGCTCGTCTCAGATCACCGTGTCCGTGTGCGCGTACGATCACACGACCTGAGGGAAGTGCTCAGTGGAGCATTAACCCTTCAGGACAGACAGTGATGGGCCGGGGAGGTTTTAAGCTCATTAATTGCATCCGACCCCCTTCCTCACCACACACAGACATAAGATGCACATGGACAAACACACACACACACACACACACACATGCAGCGGACCATAAAAACAGAAGTACAATAAGAAAAGGGACCACCACGGGTTGCCTCAAAGGCATGCAGGCCTGCAGCCGCCCTCCCCCGACATACATCTTTCTTCACCTCCCCACCCAGGGAGAGATGATCTCATCTGGGCGGCCCGTCCTCGGCTAGACATTGGGACAAATAGATAGCGACAGAGGTAAGGAAGAAATGGGAGCCGCAGGGGGGCTTGTGAATTTCCTTGAAATCAACCCAAGTACCCCGACCCCCTTTTTGAAGCACCCCCCCCCCCCCACGCTCCCGGTGTCTTATCTATCATTCAGCACAGGGCTATCAATGTGTTAAACACATGCAGTGACCTGACTGCAAATTCTCTGATCCTATCAGTCATGTGACCAGTGTGAGACAACGGCTGCATGAAGAACAGGTTTGATGGGAAGATATTTAATCTCGCCGTCAATACGCTCATGCGGCACGCTGAATATTTGACGCAGATATTGCATTCGATGTTTCATTTGTGGTGTTTTGTGAACTGCCATGGCAATAATTTAATGTGATGTGATAAGAAACTAGTTATCATGACATTTAAAGACAGTAATTAGACAAAATGCTTACTGGAGTTACTAGTGTAGTTCGATTCACAAATGAACAAATCTTAAGAGCCGACTCTTTTGACAGACTCAGAAATAAGCAAATTGTATGAGGCGATTCTTCAAACGAATCACTCAAAAAGATTCACACATCTAATAAGATGATTCTTCTAATGAGACATTCAAAAAGACTCACAAACAAGAAAATTGCATTAGCTGATTCTTTAAATGAATCACTCAAAAAGACTCTTTTTACATGAGCCGATTCTTTTAATGGGACATTAAAAAAAACAAAAACAATAAAACAAACTCACAAACGAGTAAAAGGCACGAACGTATTCTTTAAATGAGACATCCAAAAAGGCTCACAAATAAGCTAATTGCATGAGCCGATTCTTTAAATGAATCACTCAAAAAAATTACCAACAAATCGTATGAGCAACTCTTAATTTCAAAACCAAAAGAGCTATTGATTTCAATTAGTTTAACAAATCATATCTTTACTAGTGTAGCTTAATTTAGAAATGTACAAATCTAACCAGCCATTTCTTTGAATTAATATTTCAAAAAGTCTCACAAAGAATAACAAGCCAATTCTCTAAATGAATCATTCAAAAATACTTGCAAATGGACAAATCCAATGAGACGATTCTTTTAATGAATCAAATGAACAATCAGCTTAACAAATTATATAATTACTAGTGTAGTTTGATTCACAAACAAACAAGTGTTGCGAGTCGTTACTTTGAATGAATCTCTCAAAAACTCAGAAATGAGCAAATATTTTTTATTTTTAAAGATTTATTTTTGGCGTTTTTGCCTTTTATTGATAGGAGAGTAGTGAGACAGGAAGTGGGAGAGAGAAGGGGGATGGGATCGGGAAAGGTCCGCGAGCCGGGACTCGAACACGGGACGCCCGAAACGCAATGGCGCTACATGTCGACGCGCTGCCCACGAGGCTATCGGTGACGACAGAAATGAACAAATCTAACAAGACAATTCTCATGATTCATTAAAAAATGTATACTTTAAAAAAACCCTCACAATAACACACAACAGTTAGTGAACTATAATCTCCGTGTGAACCGCAAATTATCATTACTGCACTTAAAATTAACCAAGAACTGCTGTTTTATGGATAATGTTAGTGAGACTTCTACCATTTTTTGTTAAGGAGTCATAATTACAAAGAGACATATTTAACGAAATATAACAAATTACAAAATATGTATTTATCTTGTTTTAGTTCAAAACAATTCTGCACGAAATACTGGTACGAACTAGCGATTCTTAGGGTTTCATGAACCGAGATAGCTTTGCAACCTTCATTTTACTTTAAAGGTCCCATATTGTACACCTTTCTGGAGTTTTATTTGAGGTTTTGATGTCCTTAAGAATATATATTTGCGGTATAAGTACCAAAAACCATCTGAATATATTTTTACTCTCCTTTCTCAGGAGCTCTGCTGAGAACAGGTCGATTTTGGTCTGTCTAATTAATATTCATGAGCCTCTCTTCTGATTGGCCTGTTGTTTTCTGAGTGACGCACGGCCAGGCCAACCACAGGTAAGCTAGCTGGAGGCAGCAAAACAAAGGGAAAACTGGAGGCGGCCCATTCAAACCAGCGCAGGTTCGGCTACATAAGGAGCTTAAAATATCATCTTGATTGCTCAGCAATGGCATGGAGAGTGGGACGGTGAGCGGTGGGCGGTGCTCGGGGTGGTGACTGAAGGCGGTGACTGTGTAGTTCTGACGTCAACTTTTTACGGAAGTCACAACGGTTCGTGAAAAATAGCTAGAACTTTATGCAGGCTGTGTGCATTTTACTGTGGACTGACTGTTTTGAAATTATATGGTAGTTAAATAGCCCCTAGACCTCAGTAATCGTGAAAAAAGCCAGGAAATTTCAGTTTTGACAATATGGGACCTTTAATTTCTCAGACGTGACAGGGAGCGACACATTTGTGTGAATTCATAGTGTGTTGAAAATGCATTTTCCCCTCACGGGGGCTTTAAATAATTTAATGAGGAGCTTTCTGCTCTCTGTGCTTCCCTTTCCAGTTTTATTCCAGGACCCAGGAGATGTCACGCAAGGTCAAGCCTAAACGGGCACACTTCAACCATGCAACAAAGCCCAGGACACTCCCAGGCTTTACGGCCTAATCCTGCTCTAGACGCCCCAGAGCATTCTGGGAGAACTCTAAGAACGTTCCTCACGACAATACGGCAAACGTTCTAATCTAATCTCAAAGCGGGAGAGGGAAAGACAGCGACAGGAGCGAGATGAATGAAAACAAGTCTCTCTCTTGGGAGAGGGACAGTTTTTGCGTTTTCCGTCTCCTTGGTAACGGAATAATAATTGATTTACAGCCCAAGAACCAGCCTCCCATATCACATTTCCTGCCCTTGAGAACGATTGTGTCATTTTAAACAAGAGCCTGTGATTTCTTATTGTGAATTCAATTTACTAGCCCCGAGATGTTTACTATACAACCCGCCACAAATAAAAACGCACGCGACTTTCGCAAGACTGGACGAACGATCATATTAGGAGCTTCAGGCTAAGATTTCTGCTGTGAAGCCGGGCCATACATTTCAGAGCTGTAAAGAAAGCTTAAACTCTGGCGATTGATATGACTGATTTGAGATATTTTCCAAACGGTCTTTTATAATTGGGAGAGGATATACTGCCCGTCAGAAACAGCTTAATAAAAGAAAGACTTATGAGACAAGTGAGCTGAGAACAGACTCAAACAGTATTACAGTGCAGCCCATTTCGTATGTGCTGACCAAACAGGACTTATGCATTTTAAATAATCCGACAGAAAGAGAAAAATACATTATCAATTCAAATGTGCTCAAATGCCCATTCAGTCGGTTAGCATGCACTACATTTAATTCCGCTCCTTTTAACAATAGGCTGAATGGGTTCTGCATGCTGGCACCTATCTAGAGCCGTTTCACCGGCCAACGCAGAGAACGCTAATTGAGAACGCAGCTCCTTTCTGTATCAGAGTGACACTGCTGATTCAACTATTTACCAAATGAGACGGTAGAAAGCACGCTGTGTAGCCGAGAGCTTAGAGGACTTCATTTTTCCATGCTGGCACCAGGTTTGGCAGCGTGCCGAAAGGAAGAGCGGCGGAACAATTAGACAAAGACCAACACGGGTGTCCAAGTTCTCCCGGGACCTGATCTAGTAGGGTGAACTCTTTCAAGGACATGTCCGCGTGTTTTTCACCCCAAAAATCAAATGAAACAAAAGTTATTAGCCAATTTTAAAGAATATTAATATGTTTTTCGCAATGTAAAATTAATGACAATTAAGTACATTTCCTTTAAAAAAAAATCTCATTACTGTAGACTCCCCAACCACCAAAAAATATATTAATAATTAAATTTTTAAAAAATCATTTATTCATTTCTTTTTAATAATAATAAATAAAATAATAAAAACAAATCATACTGGATGGATGGATGTTATAATAGATGACAAAACAATGGATGGATGGATGGATGGAACAATAGATGACAAAACGATGGATGGATGGGTAGAACAATAGATGACAAAATGATGGATGGATGGATGGGTAGAACAACAGATGACAAAATTATGGATGGATGGGTAGAACAATAGATGACAAAACGATGGATGGATAGATGAATGGTAGAACAATAGATGACAAAACGATGGATGGGTAGAACAATAGATGACAAAACGATGGATAGATGGATAGATAGATGTTTAAGAAGCATCTATATAAATGTGTGTGTATATATACTTCTTTTTTATTTCTTTTTATTTAATTTTTTTATTTAAATATTTGTTAATTATATAATTATTATTTAATTATTACTAATGAGAATGGGGTAAAAAAGATTTAAAAAAATAAATAAAAAATAAACAAAAATGTAAAATGTTACACACATTTCTTAAGTTGATTTCTTTTCATTTTGGAGTCAGATGTGATCTGGAGATGTTTTTAAAAGATTCACCCTATTCAGAAACCAGGCTCACCTGAGCTCATCCAACTTTGGACACCGTTCTTCGCTTTCACATCCACCTTTTCACTCCATTTGGAGGCCCGACTGTGACACGTTTAATATTCCTTTGACATTTCTGTCTGATTTTTATTAGTTTCCTTCATCTTTATACCATCGCCCTGGCCTTTTGTGAGGGTCAATGTGGATTCCAGACCCTCCATCACTCCATCAAGATGGAGAGGAGAGAAGGTGCGTGGGGCAGTGGGGCTCAGGGGAACTGTAAATGTCTGCAGCGTGAGGCAGCGTTCCCGGGGTAAGTCAATCCTGAGGGCGGCTGGTGGCGGATGGGGACCGGATAGAGAGGAGGAGGGGCGGTAACTGGATTTAGTGAAGCATGCAGTATTCACACTAGTCTGTAATCAGAAACACGGCGTGATGGAAGGAAGGTGTCTCAAATGTCAAAAAATAGAAACAGAGAGTAATTTCATTCTTTTGTTGAATTCTGAACTGGATATATGGCCAGTCAAAGCCTGAGTTAGCGTGCGCTTGAAGGAAAAACATTCTGAAGAGCAGCTCTTTAAATAAACAAGATCAAATCTCGCCAATCTGGACAACAAAATGAACAAACATTTAATTCCAATTAGGGACTAAAATATAATAAACTGCTGAATTTGATCAGTAAGCAAACACCTAGCAACCACATAGCGACATTCTAAAAATCAGTCAGAGCGTAGCAATCATATAAAAACATGCTACAAACCACTCAGAACCCCTTAGTAACCACATAGTGGGCTAAAAGCCACCCAGAACATCTTAAAAACACCATAGCAACATTCTAAAAACACTTAGCAACCATATAGGAACACTGTAAACAAACATTCAGAACACCTTGGCAACCACATAGCAACATTCTAAAAAAAACACTCAGATCCCCTTAGCAACCACATTGGAACATTCTAAACAAACATTCAGAACCATAGATATATGTAGGTAGATTCCACATTCGTCCACTCCAAGCACGTAGACGTGTCCGCCATCTTGGAACGGTGAATGTGTCGTCTCTCGCAATAAAAATCAACGAGTTTCAAGATGCCACGACATCAAGCAGCCTCTTGATGTAAACCGCCAACATTTTAATTCCTAAAGAAATTGGATAAACTTTCACAGGTAAGAATGTGTTGGTTTGTGTTTTTAATATTGTATTAACTCGACATTACAGGTTTTTAAACTATAGTACCTTTTAAATGTCGTCTTAGCTAACATCTTCATTTTGTATTGTGTTAGCTTTGACCATTCCAATATGGCGGACGGCTTACGTATAGCGGCCCATAGAAACAATCGCTAATAGGGAATCTACCTATACATATATCTATGTTCAGAACACATTGGCACCCCCATAGTAACATTCTAAAAACTAGAGGTCAACTGATTGATCGGTTTTGCAGATTAATCGGCACCAATAGTCGATTGCTGGAACAATTGTTACCGGTAAAAATCCATACATTCGTTTTCTGGGTTTTGTCTGTTGCTGGAGTGTATAATGTTCTTATAGGTCCTTCAGGTCATCGTTCGCAAATCCCTCTTTACAGCTTGAACATTCCACTGATAAGGCTGTTTAGGTTAGTAGGACATTTAATTTAAGATCTGTCTGGGACGTCAGTGAAACATTTCCACAGTGAAGAGTAGCAGACTCTGATTCACTAACATACTGACATGTGTTCGTTGATACATCTGTTCTCCAGCTCCAGTACACAAACCCTGTGGCCGTAAAAGATCACGCTAACACACTCAAGGCTGCTTAAATCAAGCTTCTGGAAGCAACACAAACACTTCATGAAGGACTGCGTCTGAGTGCCTCGACAACACACCGGTGATGTAAAACAAACATGCCGTCATGTTAACACATTTACAAGTCACATGGCAGTCCTGTCTGCGGTCTCTTGCCTCAAATGAGACGCTCTCAGACAGACATCTACAACCTCACGTTGTCAGACGTCTGTTTTGTCAGCGTTATCTTTTACCACAATTACCACCGACTTGATTAAAATGACAGAAATGTAGAATAATACATGTATATTTTTATTTATTTGAATAAATACATAATGGTTATCTATAAATTCAATAAATAATTTAGAAATTATTTAATACATTTTTTATTTAAATATTTTATATTTATTAAAATTCTGTACTATTCTGTCTAAAAATGCACTGTTTGCAAATGTGCTTATCTCACCCCCTAATTCATCTGACTGATGCATTATTTTATCAACTCAAATAAATGAATAAAAATGTATAATAATAAATTAATCATTTATTTGGTTTATTTTACTTGAATAAATATTTACTAATAAAATTAATATTATAATATTCTTTATTATTTATAAATTCAATAAATAATTTTTGAATGATTTAATTATTAAAATATTTAATTATTTACTTATGAAAATTCTGTACTATTTTGTCTGAAAATAAAACGCTAAAAATGCATTGTTTTGATGCTGTAAAAATGATTAGGCATTACAATACAATTTACAGCATGAAAATGGTTTACGTTACATTATATTACAAGATTACATTTTTTTTTTACACTTTCAAATTTTACATTCAATAAGTGTTTCTAAAGATTAACTTTTAGTGAGTGATTGATCTTTTCTTTTCCCCTAAAAGTAACAACAGTGGACTTGAGCATGCACTATTAAATATCCAAAATCTCCCGATTCTAATCAATCAAAATAATCTCTAATATCACCCAATATATTGTGTATCTTTACTCAAAATGCTTATGCAAATGTGCTTATCGTGCCCTATATTCATCTTATTATTCGATTATTTTAAAACTGACATTGTTTCACGACATGACTTTTTAACTTGCATTGCTGTCTTAAAATATTATGCTCTTGATGTGAAATGCTGAAAATATATCAAGACGTGTGGGAACGGCTAAAGACATTTGTCTAGGAAATATTTATATAGGCTAATGACCAAAAAAATGGCCCGACAGAAAGCAAGACCACATCCTGTGTGAAATCACCCTGAGCAGTGAGATCATATGCTATATTTTGAATATGATAAAGAGTACAGGCACACCATCGTCATCAGAAACGACAGATGAACTTATGAATACCTAACATCTATAGGCGCGGCGGTGGGCGCCCGTTTGTGTGAGACGGAGATGAGAAAGAGGGGGTTGGGTGGACTGATGGCTTCCTCCTTAGGGAAGTGGTGCCTGAGAATGCACTCTCAGGGAGTGCCAGTCAGTCAAGCCTGATTAAACTCTGGGATGATGGGGGGAACCAGAAGAGAGAGACACATACACTATATATGATACTGTTTAAAGCCGATCTGAACATCACCCCCTGCATACCTCACAGCAGCATCTGCCACATCGCCTCAAAACAAACCATAACTAACAATCAGTAATTACTGTGCGAAGAAACGCCAAACGATCAGCCAAACATAGCGAGAACTGTGTCGCTTTTATATGTGACATCTGCAAATCAGAACACGTCACAACAAAGAACTCTTCTGCGGTACGATTGAAACTTTCTCATGAAATCGTGCAATTAAAAGGCCCAAGGTCATACTTCACTCTTTCCCTACCTTTGATGTCATTTTTCCCATTTATTACGCAATGCTTCTCCACCATTGACAAGTTAAGCAATCTGCGGTTTCACTGTTATACCGTATATAACAGTATAAATAGTACAGTATAATAAGGTAGGGGGTAGGGGTGGGCGATATGACCAAAATCTTATATCACGATATGACTAATTTTTTTCTTTTACAAAGGTTTTTATGATATTAAAATCTTTGATACCATAGATTTTTCATAATCCTTGTCACCAATGTTAATATCAAACTAATACAAGCCTAAAAAGACACACAAAAAAAAACTCAAGCTCACTGAAGATAAATAAACAGTCAGTGATGAAATAAGGATAAGAAACTAATTGCAAGCAATAGGACAAAAAACTACAACAATAAAGGTAGGGGGTAGGGGTGGGCGATATGACCAAAATCTTATATCACGATAATAGTAATTTTTTTCTTTTACAAAGGTTTTTATGATATTAAAATCTTTGATACCATAGATTTTTCATAATCCTTGTCACCAATGTTAATATCAAACTAATACAAGCCTAAAAAGACACACAAAAAAAAACTCAAGCTCACTGAAGATAAATAAACAGTCAGTGATGAAATAAGGATAAGAAACTAATTGCAAACAATAGGACAAAAAACTACAACAAATAAGAACCTCTACATACATTGTGTAAATTAATTAGTCTTTCACTGTGTTAATTATATCTATCTATCTATCTATCTATGATCGAGAGACAGAGACAGATCGATCGATCGATAGATAGATATAATTAACACGTGTCTTATGTATAGATTCTATACATATACATAAATATATAATTATTATTATTTTTTAAATTTCTTCTTATTAAAGTTTCAAAAGTGATTTAGTCAAGAGCCAGTGTTTCCCCTGCCATTATATTAGGGGGGCGGCCCACCCCCCCAACGGC
>NW_015505243.1:1549056-1561057 GCF_001515645.1 Sinocyclocheilus grahami
CACTCCCACTCGTATTTGTAAATATTAAGCTGCAAAATGATTCATATTTAAAAATGAATTCTGCGTGTCTCTGTGATAATGAATGGCGCAGATGCGCTGTTTTGTTTACCACTCGTACTGAAACGCTCGTGACGCTTGCGGTGATTTCAGCATCTGCTGTCTCACTAATGAGGACATAAATACATGAACAACATCTGCAGAACTGCTCTGAGAGTCACTTCATGACCATCTGACCATTTCATCTGAGTAAAACTATCCTCATATCATACACACACAGAAATCTAAAAGGTATTCACGGCAACCTGTCAAAATAAAAGTTCGGTTTAACTTGAGGGCATTGGCAGAAATATATTACTATTGTTGAGTAGAATGTACGTAACAGACTGCTACTACTACTACTAAAATTATTAAAACCTTATTTTTAAGGAATAAGCATTCAATATTTATTCAATGTTTTAATTGTAATATTAAATGACCTTTATTTTCCCCCAAAAAATTGTGTTTAATTTTCATTACTTAAAAGATAGATTAAATGAATGTGTTATGCCTTAAAACAAAATGTAAATACACAACACAGAATTTCTGAGCAGAAAAATCATAAGCTTTCAAATAATTAGACATGCTAAAACAGAATTTGGTTACAATAAAACATAAGGTTGGAAAAATAAAACATTTCATAGGGCCCTAAACATGTAATATTTGTTAAACTTTTAATAAATTGATGTTAAATTGTTCAAGTTTCATTATTTTAATTAATTAGACATGCTTTTTGATTAATAACATGTAACTTAACCAGTAAAAAGGAGTCCAGAAAAAAAAAGAAAACGGATCACCCCCCAAAGCCGTAAACCCAGGGGAAACACTGAGAGCAGTGAGAGATTTTCTCACTGTTGTTTGATTAATATGAATGGCAGACAGGACAAATATTGGACAGCTTCCCCTTTAAGGCCGAAGTCCGGATCCAATATACTGTTATATACAGTGGGGCAAAAAAGTATTTAGTCAGCCACCAATTGTGCAAGTTCTCCCACTTAAAAAGATGAGAGAGGCCTGTAATTTTCATCATAGATGACGCATATAAGTGTGTTTGTGTAATCGTTCAAAGCCAATAAAGCGGCAAAAAATGTGTGCTCCTCTCACACAGAAACAGAGACGGCGCACGCATATAGCTCTGTTGTTTGAAATCGGTTGCTTTAAAACTGCAGTGCTTAAAAACGCGTGTCCATGCTACAGATGTAGTCCCTTGTTTAGGAACGAGCTCCTCGTTTTGTCTTGGCTGGTCGTTCTCCACCTGGTTCTGTCTCCGATTCACGCCCCATGGTGGCGTGTAAAGATCGCAGTCATCCAAATGATGAAAAAGTAGGCTATTACTGTAAACAATGTATTTTGCGACACCACGAAATAAACGATAGAGCATAATACAAAACAATAGACTTTTTATTACGTCCATCCGATATATATCGTCATATCGCACAGCCCTAGTAGGGGGCGCTGTTACAGATATAGTACAGCACTTCAGGATCCCAAAATTATTTTTTTATGTAATAGTTAAAGCAGATGTAACATTCACCCCACTCCCATCCCCACCACACTTTAGGACAAAGACTCCCCCCAAAAAAAAGGTGAATATGGTCGAAAATGCTGGCGGTGACTGGCAAGCTAAAAATAATACTTGGGCAAAGAGTTGAGAGGTAAAGTTGACGCCGGCGCTGCGCTGACAAACACAAGAGGCAGTGTGTCGGGTTGCCACCACAGCCATTAAACCACGACAAAAGAGGGTGAAGATTGTCCCCGTGCACTTGTGCACACAAAATATGGTCAGCTCAGATAAAAGCCCACCAGTAGATTGTACTGGGGCCAGTGCCAGCTAAAGCTAGACAGTAAACAATAGGTTAGAATCTCAGCACAACAGAATGGGAATAACAACTCGGCTGTTTTGATTAAGTACAACTTGAGTATGTCTGTAAAAGTCATTAAGAGTCTGAACAGGCGCCAAAGGAGAAGCGAAGATGCAGAAAATTTCCGTTGCACCCATGTGCTAAAATATGTCTACTCACGTTAAACATACACTTTGTGTTTAGCTGGTGGGGGATACAAAACACCTATTGTTACGACCTGACTTGAGGGACGCTCGGATATATGGTGCTGCTGTTCATAGACATGCTATTGAAAACAGGCACAATTCATTTACAAATCCATCTAGGGAGACAATCGCGATGGCATCCGTCACTTCCTGGCACCGCCGATGCTAAACATCTCGGAAAGCGCAAGAGCACAGCTAGGAGAGTAATTAATTATCTTTCGGGGGAAGGAAGCTATTGTCACTCAACACGGATTTCAATATAGCCACAAACAAGGCAGAGCCACCAAATACAGCTGGCAAGATGAGCACGGTCGCATCTGGAGAAAATAACCGTGCATGACTGACTGATTCTGTTTATTCATTTCTTTCCAATTTTGGATGGATGAAATCTTGCTCACTCAAAGTCCTTGAGAAAGTCAAAATCCGGCAGCCTCCCAATTGGTATATTTTTGATAATGGGTTGTACTTAAAACATATCTAAACAACAGTATTTCAAAATCACATACAATTACACAATTTTCAATTGAATTAACTGCAAATAAAAAGAAAAAAGAAAAGGTTTAGTTAAAAAAAAAAAAAAAAAAGGAAAAAAAAAGCCCATTAAAATTCAGACAGCATACACTTCCTCAGATTTTTGAATGCACAAATTAAATAAATGAAAAAAAAAAGAAAAAAAAAAAAGTTTAGTTAAAAAAAAAAAAAAAAAAGGAAAAAAAAAGCCCATTCAAATTCAGACAGCATACACTTCCTCAGATTTTTGAATGCAAATTTCAGAAAAAAGGCTTTGTGATTATCTTTGATAATTAGGTATTATAATGAAGATTGTAGGTTAAATTTAAAAAGTACTTGATTAAAATGCTATGGCAGAAATAATCTACATTTGGTCTGTCAATCATACAATTTTCATAAGCTGAAAATCTTATCTACCTCATGTTGCTCACAATTCTTACAGTATGTATGATTTATATATAAGAAAATCACACATACGGTAAGAATATATATACACACTGACAGAGATAGAGAGACAGAGAGCTAGCTAGATAGATAGATGACATTTGAACGTCAATGTTTAAAACCAAAAATAAACACATCTACACATTTCTCTAAAATCTTCTATAAAACTTTGCTAGAGGTTCATACTTGCAGGGCAAACAAGACCAAGTTTATTAAGCAGGTTTTATGCGAGTGCTATTAACGAAGGCAAAGGAAAAGACTCAGCCTTTGTGTGCCCTGTCACTCGGATACTCTATTGAGAAGCTTTTCCTGCCTTCCAATTCCTGCGAGACAACACAGCGAACAATGTCCCGTAATCATAGAATTAGAGTGCAATACAAGACATAATGCCTCAAAGTGTTAACAAGTCTGCATCGTTTGACAGAGTAATTTTCCAGTTCTCTCTCTCATAAGATTATCAAAAGCAATCAATTTCCCTGCAAGGATGTATTTCCCTGCAAGGATGTATTTTTTTTCATTTCTCAGTCTGTAATTCTCTCAGATAGCTTAATGTGGTGAAAGAGGGTGGTGCTGGGACATAAATTATTTGCTTGTGGTTTTGACAGAGAGACTTTAAATAGATATTTAAAGATGACTCAAGAGCTGCTGAAATTCTAGGGCCTCTCTCTGAAAAAATGTAAAGTTGTATAACAATATATGTTCTAATTACATATACTTAGAAAAATGACTATATCATCATCATACAGTTATATAATGATGATATAGTATAAGCTTCTTTTCAGCACTGGTCCAATTTGCTGAAATTGGAAACAAATACACTACTAGTGAAAAAAAAATCTTGAATTTCTTCACATAACTGAACATTGGACACTAGCCTTTACTTAATTTTGTTCCAATTAAATTAGTGCACTCTTTTTCTATGCAAGGACGTGAACAAATAGTTATCCATTACATAACTTACATTATAGTGCCCAAACTCACATTTGAATTTTTTTAAATAAAACAATGTAATGTAAATATATTAGTGCTGTCAAATGATTAATCGCGATTAATCGCATCCAAAATAAAAGTTTTTATTTACATAATATATTCATGTGTACTGTGTATATTTATTATGTAGATATAAATACACACACATGCATCTATATATTTAAAAAGATATGTTTTGTTTATATATAAAATATTTATATATAATATAAATTATATATGAATATATATATATATATATATACACACACACACACACACACGTAAATATTTAAAAAATATATACATGTATGTTTGTGTATTTATATATACACATAATAAATATATACAGTACACACACATATATTCTATAAACAAAAACTTTTATTTTGGATGCGATTAATCGTTTGACAGCACTAATATATATAAAAAGCAAAAAATACAAATATTTTGCAATATTTATTTAGTAAATTCTAAAGTTTTTAATTATAATAATTATAAGTTGTTTTTTTAAGTACTCAATGCTCAATTATCTTTTAAAAGTAAATATCATCAGATATTTATTTTCCTTTTTAAATTTACTGATTACTCTGATTTAATAATTAATAATTATTTGTACAATAAATATCCACAATGTTTATCATTTTACAGTCCTAATTTAAAAGTCTATAAGAAATAACATTTGCAAATTATTGCAATTGCAACATGGCACATTTCTGGGTAAAAAAAGGATAATCAGTTAGAGGAAAAACAACAGAACGAGACTTAATTTTATCTGTCAGGAATTGATTGGATTATGCAAACCAGATTTTACAATTATTGGTGGAGAACTACTGCCTTGTTGCAACACCACCAGCAGCCATTGGTTGAAATTAACTGGCCTTGGTGATGTCACCCTAAAAGGTCACCCTAAAAAACCGATATTTTTCCTGATATTTAAGCATTTTACAATAATCGGATATCGGTTTTGTAATATCGGATTCACCGATAAAAACCGCCATCTTGTGGATGTTTTGAGAATTGCGCTCAGGATCGCCATTGCAGCACGGCGTCTGAGGGGAGAGGAGACAACAACAACGGCGTGCACAGGTACTTGATTTACTGTAGTTAGTAAACTTTATTTAACAAAACAGCCATTAATGCACAAGTTAGATGTATTACATAAATGCCTGATATGTAGTTTATGCAGCTTGGCTCGAAGAAATAGAGACAAACTCACGGAGTCACGTAAAATAATCCGTCAAGTCCTGTCCCAATAAAGACATAACTTTGCATTAATTAAATAATACAGCCATGAATGAGCGCATGTTGGAAATAAAAACGCAAAATTTACTTCTCTCTCTGTTGTATATTTGCTCATCATTAGTCTCGTGAAGCCGCTTTCATACTGCTGTTCACTACCGGGTTGATGCTAAGGAAATGCTCCAGCACGGCCACCGCATGTAACTTTTAACAAGATTCACTTGTTTAAAACACCCTAAATTGTACATTTACTATATAATCATTATTTAGCTAATAAACATCTAAATAAATACATCTCTATGGAAACTAATTTATATTTTGCTTATTGCTAATATTAGTGTTGCTGCTGATGCCTTAAAATGTTTTTTATTGTAATAATAAGATTCAATTTAACATAAAAGACTGGTAATTTTCAAAAAATATATATATATTTTTTTTAAGATGACAGAGGAGGAAAAACCAAAGTGAAGTATGGACTTACTTCACTCAGTCATTTATTTACTTTATAACAGTAAATAAATATCGGTTCTGCATATCGGTTATCGGGCACATAAACACGCAAATAATTGGTATCGGTTATAAAATATCAATATCGGTCGACTATTTAAAACTGTTAGACTAGGAAACACATTAACTATTAACTAAGAATAAGTTCCCTCAATAAGCTCCTAATTTGCTTCCTATTATTAATTAGTATGGTAGTCGTTACATTTAGGTGTTGGGTATGGTTAAGGGATCTAGAATATGGTCATGCAAAATAAGGCATTAATGTGCGCTTTATAAGTGCTATAATAAACAACCAATATGCTAGTAATATGCATGCTAATAAGCAACTAGTTAATAGTGAGATCTGGTCCTTAAAATAAAGCGTTACCAAACTGTTAAAATAACTTGCACTAATGTGCACAATGACATCACATATCATGACATTATTATTATGTATTATTATTATGTTCAATTAAAGGCATCAGTTGCAGTGATCTAACAGCCGCTACAGATAAGCAAGACAAACCCACAGTTTCCACCGCCTCCCTCCATCTCAATCTCTCTCTCTTCTCACTCCTGCCTCTTCCTGGAGAAATGACCTAGTTCCAGGTGCCAGGCTCTGACACGCAGTGCGAAAAATATCCACTTTCGCTCCCTCCCGCCACCGCCACCGCGCTCCTCAGATACGAGTCCCACAGTTCTTCAGCTCTGACATCAAACATCAGGCTGGAGCGCTTCTCTCAGACCTCAAACCCATCTCACGCTCTCGGATAAAACTGAGGGTAATATTCAGGATCTGGAATCCAGAGCACATTTTACCTCTGAAAAGCCGTCAAGTCTGGCTGCAGCTGTGACTAATGCATTTGGAAGCTGAAAATTTGATACAAAGAATACAGAATTAAATATTTCCAGCAAACCCATTTACGATATTCATATCTGCACCTCTGAAAGGGAAAGGGCCTCTGTCGGAATCGACGTGAAATGCGACACGGCGACTCACTTTGTTTTTGGCGGCGGGTGATTTAGCGGATTGTTTTCTCTGGGCTTGATAAAACATATTTACATCGGAGCGTTCTCCTGTTTGCTGTTCAAATAAAGCTTCTGCCGTGGTCATCCAAGACGGAATTGGATGAGGCTGCTGTCGAACGGGGGCAGAGCGGAGTGACGCGTCTTTCCGCCATCTGTCTCTTCCAGTTATTTTACGGCCTCAGATTTGATCCCCTGAGTTGGCCCAAGCTAATTACATTGGACAAACCATATCCATATCTAAATACTCACAGCGGATTGCTTTCCATTATTGGCATGCCAGACAGGCAGAAAAGCTTCTATCAACACCGAGGGAAAGGGAAAAGGATTTCAAACCTGGACATGTGGATGCCGGAAAGGCCCAACTGCTGTCGTCCTGACATGAGACACACAGTAGACCTGTTAAATGTCAAACGTCTGACTGTATATAAACAGCTCCCAAACCTTTTGACCAATGCTTTTCCATGATTTTGGATAACTGGATAAAGATTTCAAAAAGAGCTGTGTAGAACTTAAAAATATAAGTTTACTAGAGGAATTATATGTTATAAAAATAATTTATTCATCTAAAAAAAATGTACATTATAATACAAAAATTATTTTGTATCAAATTAATACAAACACATATAATATATATATATATAATAAAATAAATGTAGCAAATAAAATAAATATACTACTAAAATCTAAAAAATAATATAATATTATACATAATATAATTATAATGATATACAAACACAATTATATTAAATAATATGAACAATGAAGAATTAATGCAAACACTTATAACACATAAATACAAATATTATATAATAAATAATACCATGTTATTATATAATATTAAAATAATGATATAATATGACATTAACACAATATATATATATACACACACATATATATATATATATATATATACATAATTTTACAAATTAAATAAAATCTATAATATTCTTTATATTTATTACATATGTGCTTAAATTATTAATGCTGTGAAGCACAAAAATAACTCATACATGTGAACAACAAAACATATACAGCATTATAGATGATTAATTAAATGATTAAACCTGATAAATATTAATGTTCAAAACAAAAATCCCTCACATTTCCAGGTCTTCTATGACCCCCTCTAAAAAGAACTAGATTTAACTCTTAGGATTTTAAAAAATCCTGCGCAACAACAGGACAACAAAGAACATCTGTGAAGCCAAAAACCACAAACCAGCAGATGGACGCGCAACCTGTGTAAACAAAAACACAACAACCTGCGACTTCTGTTCGTTCAAGATTAGGGTTGCAAAAAGGTGGAAAATGTCCAGAAAATTTAGGAAATATTGCAGAAATTTGGGAAACTTTCCAGGATTATTTTTGGAATATTCCATGGATTTTTTGGAAAGTTTCTGGAAATTTACCGGAAAGTTTCCACCCCTTTGCAACCCTATTCAAGATCACGGATCGCAACACGTCGTTCAGAAACAAAAACCCATCCAGCAACTGTTTTTAAAGAGTTCTTCATCCAGCACTGAACATTTGCTCCAATATTTCAGCAGGTATGTGCTTCAGCGTTTTGTGGCCTCAGAAACAGATGGGAAGTGAATGGAGCTAGTGACGGAGAGAATAAAAGAAGTGTGTGTGATCGTACCACGCAGGTCATCCACAGAGCTCGCCTTTATTAAATAACTCATCTCTAATCATGAGACAAGACGCCTATTTGTACGGGGAGTTTTTTTGGAGACCCCTTTCCACTTATCTGTTTAGCAGGACAGACAGTGCATTCAGCCGTCTGCAAACTAGCACTATCTTAAATCAGACGGCTTGTTTGTAAGAGACATTTGCTCTCAGTCTGGCTGACGCTAGCGTGCCAAAACCACAACAGCCACTGGGTAACCTTATAGCGTGTCTAGCATGCTGCAAAGCTGAATTCATAAGCAGCGGGTGCATATTCCGATCCGCACTTAACAAAATAACATTACCGTTCAACATCAGAGTCCTTTCGCCACCAAATATGGATTTAAATCTATATGGTGACACGCTACAGGGTTTATTAGTCGTTTTAATGCATCTGTACTCAGACGGAAGGGTCGTTTCCTCCTGGGCAGCGGCTGTGCAATAAATGGCAGAGGATGCGTGTAGCTCGAGGAGGAGAAACAAATGGCAAATCTTATGGCTCATTTTAAGCACGCAACTCCAAGGTTAGCGGTGGCACGGAGGTGAGGCCAGGCGGAAATAGAGAGATGACGGAATGGGAACTGAATGATAAAAAGTGTCGAGCTGCTAGCAGGCATACTGAAACACGAAAAATGACTAGCTCAATAATTGGCGTCCTAAATAATTAGGCAGGTTTTGGGTTCATCTGGACCCTAACAGGACCTATAATGTTTACATAAGACATATTCATGGAACAGAATTATATTTATTTACTTGATGCAGCATCTCAAAAAGATGCAACACAGGAGCCAAAGACATGCCTGCTCTGACATTGCAGTGCTTTAAAGGGGATAGGTTTAAAAACATAATTTTACCATGCAAATGGTCCAAAAGCTAAAGCACAAGATCTCATTATGTTAGAAAGTAATACACAATAATGTTTATATAATTATACTGTATAATAATATTTATTCACTGCGGTTTTTTTGTGTGATTTCTTTAAAAAGATTTAATATTTATTCAACAAAGACACATTAAATTGATCAAAAGTGACATTTTTAAGTTTTATTTTTATTTAAACACTGAAGACTGGAGTAATGATGCTGAAAGTTCAGTTTTGCATCATAGGAATAAATTACAATAATTGTTATATTATATTTGATTACTTTATAAATTACAATTAAATGATTTTAAAATATATTAAAATAAAAAACAGATATTTTAAATTGCATTCATTTTTACTGGTTTTACTGTATTTTTGACAAATAAATGTATTAGAGACTTATTTCAATAAAAAAAATAAATAAATAAATAAAATAACTTCTGACCCCAAACTTGAACAGTATAGCCTATTTTTGCAATTTTGTAAATAATGTTTATATCTAACATTATTTGTATTGTATCTTTAACTGAAGTGGCACATAATGTGAAGCTATTTCCACATTTACTCAACACAACTCGTTCTCTGGTTAACAGCTCTTTGCTTTGTGTAGATCCAGTTCAAAAAAAAAATAATCAAATCAAATACCTTTGATTTGTAACACATTTACTGGTTTACCCATAACAGGCATTGCCACAGGGTTATTTAATATCTAAACCAATTTTTGCTGAATTTCCATCATAGTGACACACACTGTTACCGTGATACAAAATGACTCACAGCATGAAATAAGATTTTGTTCATACCGCCCATTTGTAGTCGACACAGTTCCTGAATCACAGTAAGTCGGGCACTCGCCCAGGGCCTTTAAGACACATGGCCCCAGACAGGTGCTTAAGAGCTGCCCTCCTAAACACCTAGCTTCCATGTAAGAGATGCGTCTGTCTTGACCTTTAATGAAATGATCAAGCCTCCCATTAAATTATGACACGAGGCGCGAGATAAGAGCTGCGTCTGCGCAGCAGGTGGCCCCGGCCGGCCTAATCCTACAACACTACACATATAAGCGCTGGTGTTCATTAGCTTGTACCTGAGGTAAAGTGATTACTGCCAGTGTGTGGACATACACCGCCAAATGATGCTGACAGCGTCCAGCAGCTGAACGCAGCGGTACTGGGTCATTCCTGTTCAGCAGCACCTGATGATGTCCGCTTCAGGACAATGATGTCAGTGAAGAACTAAAGAATTTAGTTAAAGGGTTTTTACCAAACATCAACAGAAAGGAAAGTGATATTGAGGACCCAGAAAAAAAAAACTTTCATTGTTGTGAAAAATCTAATTCTTTATTTTAAAAACAATGTTATTTTTTATTATTTATATACTATTATAGTATTTATTAATATTTTAATTAGCTTTATTTTTATATTTTCAGTTTTTCTAATTTAGCTTTTGTTATTTTTATTAATATTTTTATTTAGCTTAATTTTTTACTTCAGTTTAGTTTTAGTAATTTTAGTATTTTTTACTTTATTATTATATTACTATTATTAAGTTTATATAATAATAATAAATCACACTAAACTATTCTTCTACCAAACAGGCTTTCTACAGTTACCAAACGATGGCAAGTGTGCAGAAATCTGTCATCTTATAGCTTATAGGATTGATGACAGCTCACTCAGGGCCGGTCTAAGGTAAGACACCAGTCCAGTCTGTGTTGAAACGCTACTGCCAATCAAACTATCGTGGGAGGGGCCTGTCTGTGTGATGTCACACAGACAGGCATCTGAGATCGGCTCGATTTGAGAAAGGGGAAATGATTTAACGAGATAAAAAAAACAAAAAAACACTGGATTTTCTTCATTATAGGGTGGTTGTGTACACACACACTGCCAACACACATTTCAGTTCAAACTATTTGTAAAAGGTCATGTAGCATCCGATGATCCCTTTAAAACACAGTCTTAACATAGTGACTATGTTTATGCAACTGGCTCAGATCTTAAAGGGATAGTTCACCCAAAATTGAAAATTAGTGCATTACTGCCACCTATCTCTCAAATGAACCATTGACACTCCTAATTGAGATTGTAGATAGAGTGTCAATGGTCTATTTGAGAGATAGGTGGCGGTAATGCACTTATAAGTCTGTGATCTGCCGTAAAGCAAGACGACGATGTGTCACGCACCGGCTGAAGAAGACGCGAACGCGCTCAGGACATTTCGGACATTGCAGTAAATCAGAGGTAAAAAAAACGATATAAATACTGTTCAGTTTCTTGCACAGACCAATCGTTTCATGTCTTTACACATCAATGTATCGTCACGAGCCGCAGGGTTTTATTTGGTTTTGTTTGTGTATGTTTTTTTTTACTTTCAAAGCCGTGATTCCCATTCACTTCCATTACATGACTGACAGACTGCAACTGTTTGAGTTAAAAATCTTTGTTTGTGTTCTACTGAAGAAACAAAGTCACCTACATCTTGGATGCCCTGGGGGTAAGAACTATTCTTCTACCAAACAGGCTTTCTACAGTTACCAAACGATGGCAAGTGTGCAGAAATCTGTCATCTTATAGCTTATAGGATTGATGACAGCTCACTCAGGGCCGGTCTAAGGTAAGACACCAGTCCAGTCTGTGTTGAAACGCTACTGCCAATCAAACTATCGTGGGAGGGGCCTGTTTTTGTGACGTCACACAGACAGGCATCTGAGA
>NW_015505243.1:1561314-1561899 GCF_001515645.1 Sinocyclocheilus grahami
AAACGCTACTGCCAATCAAACTATCGTGGGAGGGGCCTGTCTGTGTGATGTCACACAGACAGGCATCTGAGATCGGCTCGATTTGAGAAAGGGGAAATGATTTAACGAGATAAAAAAAACAAAAAAACACTGGATTTTCTTCATTATAGGGTGGTTGTGTACACACACACTGCCAACACACATTTCAGTTCAAACTATTTGTAAAAGGTCATGTAGCATCCGATGATCCCTTTAAAACACAGTCTTAACATAGTGACTATGTTTATGCAACTGGCTCAGATCTTAAAGGGATAGTTCACCCAAAATTGAAAATTAGTGCATTACTGCCACCTATCTCTCAAATGAACCATTGACACTCCTAATTGAGATTGTAGATAGAGTGTCAATGGTCTATTTGAGAGATAGGTGGCGGTAATGCACTTATAAGTCTGTGATCTGCCGTAAAGCAAGACGACGATGTGTCACGCACCGGCTGAAGAAGACGCGAACGCGCTCAGGACATTTCGGACATTGCAGTAAATCAGAGGTAAAAAACGATATAAATACTGTTCAGTTTCTTGCACAGACCAATCGTTTCATGTCTTT
>NW_015505243.1:1561990-1565571 GCF_001515645.1 Sinocyclocheilus grahami
TGGGAGGGGCCTGTCTGTGTGATGTCACACAGACAGGCATCTGAGATCGGCTCGATTTGAGAAAGGGGAAATGATTTAACGAGATAAAAAAAACAAAAAAACACTGGATTTTCTTCATTATAGGGTGGTTGTGTACACACACACTGCCAACACACATTTCAGTTCAAACTATTTGTAAAAGGTCATGTAGCATCCGATGATCCCTTTAAAACACAGTCTTAACATAGTGACTATGTTTATGCAACTGGCTCAGATCTTAAAGGGATAGTTCACCCAAAATTGAAAATTAGTGCATTACTGCCACCTATCTCTCAAATGAACCATTGACACTCCTAATTGAGATTGTAGATAGAGTGTCAATGGTCTATTTGAGAGATAGGTGGCGGTAATGCACTTATAAGTCTGTGATCTGCCGTAAAGCAAGACGACGATGTGTCACGCACCGGCTGAAGAAGACGCGAACGCGCTCAGGACATTTCGGACATTGCAGTAAATCAGAGGTAAAAAAAACGATATAAATACTGTTCAGTTTCTTGCACAGACCAATCGTTTCATGTCTTTACACATCAATGTATCGTCACGAGCCGCAGGGTTTTATTTGGTTTTGTTTGTGTATGTTTTTTTTTACTTTCAAAGCCGTGATTCCCATTCACTTCCATTACATGACTGACAGACTGCAACTGTTTGAGTTAAAAATCTTTGTTTGTGTGCTACTGAAGAAACAAAGTCACCTTTGGATGCTCTGGGGGTAAGCAGATAAACATCACATTTTCATTTTTGGGTGAACTATCCCTTTAAGAACGTTTTATAGTAATTGATGGTCTTCTAAATGCAAATATGGCCTAAAAAGCTGAATCAAAAACTGAATAGCAGTAAATTTAACAAGTGCTCAAATGGTCCAAACACGTCAACTTGAGCACTCGAGAAATCATCTAGCAGCTTCTGTCTGTCGCCGCTCCACAGAGGAGAACAACACATCTGTTACCCAGGTAGAAATCAGTCGTCTAATTAAAGGAGTTGAGCAAGACTCCAACTCCAACACTTTCCCGGCTTCGTTCAGAATGTTTGTTAATAAGTGGTTGTAATGCGCCACAGGTCGATGCTCCAGCGGCGCAGCCCGGCCCCAGATACGACGCATCCCTCCCCGCCTCGATCCGTGACAGCAGATTTACAGCAAACCGATTTAGCCATGATCAAACGAGGCTGAGGGCCGAGCCGCTCGTAAATCAGCCTCCCGGCCATTTCCACACCCACACCGCGCTCTTCTGCTGATTTACACAGCTAAATTAGCTCCAATTTCCAGCCCAATCACGCTTGGATTTGAATAGAGCAAAAATTAGGCACAAAATGGCCGATGGAGAGGTCAGTTCTGACCTTTCAGATCTGTTCCATTCGGACTGCTTTCTGAAGCCTCCATCCGCTTGAGACAAAAATGCTAACATGGCAAAATATACAAGCTGAAGGAAAAAAGGCAGGTGATGATGAAGAAATTAAAATACTTGCAGCTCATGCATGATTATGAGGATTAGAGTGACTTAGTTGATGGTGCTCACACGAAAACCGCCATTATTATGTGAGCCGCGGCACACGGTTGCGGTGAAGCACGGGGATTTGACGCTTTTTAAAAGGCATTAATCAATTTGAACACTGCGACAGGGACACTAATCTGCTGGATTCAATATGTCTAAGACTGGGTGCAGAATGAGAATTTTACTCTGGCGTATTTATCTTCATAAAACATAAACATGATCACACCGGATCACAGGCGGCATGTGTAATAGGATCCGTTTCTTCATTTAAAAACTGCACAATTGCATTTGCAATAGTGCATACTACTATTAATATACACATGCATATGGGATGTTTCTGTATGCATTGAAAACCAGGATGACCTGCTACATTTGCAAAAATGTGCACTGCAGAAAATATTGTATCCCATAATGCAATGCGCTTGGCCTGACCTTCCATTTCAAGTGTGATGAACAACCCTGGTGTCAGGTAAGATCCTAACCAAACAGAATCCCATCCGCTTTACTAACAAAACTTTTTATAGCTACTCTATATTCAGTGCCTGATTGGAAATCAATCAAGATTTTTTTTTTTCTCAAAGTAATCTCTTTAAAACGACATATCACATTATAGTAGTGATGCAAAAATTGGTGCAATTGATCATGTTCCTTTGTGGTAGCCGCCATATTTAATTTGACATGAACATGAGGCAGGGAGGAAATTAATAGCTTTGTTTTAAAATCTAGTTTTTACCTCTGATTTACTGCAATTTCTGAACTGTCCCTCTCAAATGGACCATTGACACTCTATCTACAATCTCAATTAGGAGTGTCAATGGTCTATTTGAGAGATAGGTGGCGGTAATGCACATATAAGTCTGCGATCCGCCATAAAGCTAAAAGAAGAAAACCCGCTGAAGAAGAAGACAGAAGAAGGACATTTCGGACATTGCAGTAAATCAGAGGTAAAAAACGATATAAATACTGTTCAGTTTCTTGCACAGACCAATCGTTTCATGTCTTTACACATCAATGTATCGTCACGAGCCGCAGGGTTTAATTTGGTTTTGTTTGTGTATGTTTTTTTTTACTTTCAAAGCCGTGATTCCCATTCACTTCCATTACATGACTGACAGACTGCAACTGTTTGAGTTAAAAATCTTTGTTTGTGTTCTACTGAAGAAACAAAGTCACCTTTGGATGCTCTGGGGGTAAGCAGATAAACATCACATTTTCATTTTTGGGTGAACTATCCCTTTAAGAACGTTTTATAGTAATTGATGGTCTTCTAAATGCAAATATGGCCTAAAAAGCTGAATCAAAAACTGAATAGCAGTAAATTTAACAAGTGCTCAAATGGTCCAAACACGTCAACTTGAGCACTCGAGAAATCATCTAGCAGCTTCTGTCTGTCGCCGCTCCACAGAGGAGAACAACACATCTGTTACCCAGGTAGAAATCAGTCGTCTAATTAAAGGAGTTTATATTTCCATGATGATAAATTGACTTGCTGAATTAAACATGCAACATGAGATAACTCGACAACACTAGCTGTTCCAATCCATTTTTCAAATTTCATTTATGCAAGAAATCCAAAATACCGCAAAAAGAATCATGAATAAAGCTAATGAATATAAAATCATTTAAATTTAGTTTCCATCTCATGTGTTAAAAAGAACAAAATTGTAAATAAAAAAAAACTAAAATAACATTTAAATCAAATAAATGCATGTGGTTTAACGACAAAATGCTCTACAAACTTAATAGTTAATAGCAGCCAATGATCTGAGTGAATTATTCAGTCACGTGACTCCAGGTATGACTATCAATGTTTCCCCTGCCATTACATTAGGAGGGCGGCCTGCCTCCCCAAAGGCACCCCCCGCCCCCCTTGAAGGTCAAGTTAATTTTATTTAAGATCACAAAATATGTTTTTTCTTTAAAGTTTAATTTAAAAAGTTACCTTTCCGACAGGTGTATACCTTGTTCTTTTATTAAATAAACTAAATAGTCTTATGTTATTTATCTTATTTACACAACGGCATGTCATTTCTGTCTCTACGTTACATGGTC
>NW_015505243.1:1567131-1574280 GCF_001515645.1 Sinocyclocheilus grahami
ATGTTAAAGTACTACTGAAGAAACAAAGTCATCTTTGGATGGTCTGGGGGTAAGCAGATAAAAATCACATTTTCATTTTTGGGTGAACTATCCCTTTAAGAACGTTTTATAGTAATTGATGGTCTTCTAAATGCAAATATGGCCTAAAAAGCTGAATCAAAAACTGAATAGCAGTAAATTTAACAAGTGCTCAGATGGTCCAAACACGTCAACTTGAGCGCTCGAGAAATCATCTAGCAGCTTCTGTCTGTCGCCTCTCCACAGAGGAGAACAACACATCTGTTACCCAGGTAGAAATCAGTCGTCTAATTAAAGGAGTTGAGCAAGACTCCAACTCCAACACTTTCCCGGCTTCGTTCAGAATGTTTGTTAATAAGTGGTTGTAATGCGCCACAGGTCGATGCTCCAGCGGCGCAGCCCGGCCCCAGATACGACGCATCCCTCCCCGCCTCAATCCGTGACAGCAGATTTACGGCAAACCGATTTAGCCATGATCAAACGAGGCTGAGGGCCGAGCCGCTCGTAAATCAGCCTCCCGGCCATTTCCACACCCACACCGCGCTCTTCTGCTGATTTACACAGCTAAATTAGCTCCAATTTCCAGCCCAATCACGCTTGGATTTGAATAGAGCAAAAATTAGGCACAAAATGGCCGATGGAGAGGTCAGTTCTGACCTTTCAGATCTGTTCCATTCGGACTGCTTTCTGAAGCCTCCATCCGCTTGAGACAAAAATGCTAACATGGCAAAATATACAAGCTGAAGGAAAAAAGGCAGGTGATGATGAAGAAATTAAAATACTTGCAGCTCATGCATGATTATGAGGATTAGAGTGACTTAGTTGATGGTGCTCACACGAAAACCGCCATTATTATGTGAGCCGCGGCACACGGTTGCGGTGAAGCACGGGGATTTGACGCTTTTTAAAAGGCATTAATCAATTTGAACACTGCGACAGGGACACTAATCTGCTGGATTCAATATGTCTAAGACTGTGTGCAGAATGAGAATTTTACTCTGGCGTATTTATCTTCATAAAACATAAACATGATCACACCGGATCACAGGCGGCATGTGTAATAGGATCCGTTTCTTCATTTAAAAACTGCACAATTGCATTTGCAATAGTGCATACTACTATTAATATACACATGCATATGGGATGTTTCTGTATGCATTGAAAACCAGGATGACCTGCTACATTTGCAAAAATGTGCACTGCAGAAAATATTGTATCCCATAATGCAATGCGCTTGGCCTGACCTTCCATTTCAAGTGTGATGAACAACCCTGGTGTCAGGTAAGATCCTAACCAAACAGAATCCCATCCGCTTTACTAACAAAACTTTTTATAGCTACTCTATATTCAGTGCCTGATTGGAAATCAATCAAGATTTTTTTTTTTCTCAAAGTAATCTCTTTAAAACGACATATCACATTATAGTAGTGATGCAAAAATTGGTGCAATTGATCATGTTCCTTTGTGCTTTCAGTTAGCAAGTTAACAGCTTAACTAAGTGCTAACTGGCTGGGAAACGCTCTTTTGATTAGCAGTGATCACTGTGGGGGACCAGTACGACACAGGAAGTAATATCAGCTGATATCTTTTTTTGATTCAGACTGCCAATAGAGATTTGTACACAAAATTATAAAAATAAATGCAAAATAAATATTTATATTTCCATGATGATAAATTGACTTGCTGAATTAAACATGCAACATGAGATAACTCGACAACACTAGCTGTTCCAATCCATTTTTCAAATTTCATTTATGCAAGAAATCCAAAATACCGCAAAAAGAATCATGAATAAAGCTAATGAATATAAAATCATTTAAATTTAGTTTCCATCTCATGTGTTAAAAAGAACAAAACAGTAAATAAAAAAAAACTAAAATAACATTTAAATCAAATAAATGCATGTGGTTTAACGACAAAATGCTCTACAAACTTAATAGTTAATAGCAGCCAATGATCTGAGTGAATTATTCAGTCACGTGACTCCAGGTATGACTATCAATGTTTCCCCTGCCATTACATTAGGAGGGCGGCCTGCCTCCCCAAAGGCACCCCCCGCCCCCCTTGAAGGTCAAGTTAATTTTATTTAAGATCACAAAATATGTTTTTTCTTTAAAGTTTAATTTAAAAAGTTACCTTTCCGACAGGTGTATACCTTGTTCTTTTATTAAATAAACTAAATAGTCTTATGTTATTTATCTTATTTACACAACGGCATGTCATTTCTGTCTCTACGTTACATGGTCACGCTCTCTGTATCACGCACAGCGGAGTTCTGCCCCGATGCGGAGTTCCGCACACACAAGTGAGCACACTCCCACTAGTATTTGTAAATATTAAGCCGCAAAACGACAATTTAAATATGAATTCTGCGTGTCTCTGTTAATAAATGGCGCAGACGCGCGGTTTTGTTTACCACTCGTACTGAAGCGCGCGTGACGCTTGCGATGATATTAACGTCTGCCGTCTCACTAAATGAGGGCATAAATACATGAACAACATCTGCAGAACTGCTCTGAGAGTCATTTGAGTAAAACTATCCTCATATCATATACACAGAAATGTAAAGGTAACACGTCAAAATAATAGTTTGGTTTAACGTAGAGGCATTGCGGCAAAAATATATTACTATTGTTGAGTAGAATGTACGAAATCGGCTGCTACTACTACTACTAAAATTATTAAAACCTTATTTTTAAGGAATAAACATACAATATTTATAACATTAATATAAACATTAATATTAAATTACCTAAATAAATATTTATATTTCCATGATAACTTGACTTGCTGAATTAAACATGCAACATGAGATAACTCGACAACACTAGCTGTTCCAATCCATTTTTCAAATTTCATTTATGCAAGAAATCCAAAATACCGCAAAAAGAATCATGAATAAAGCTAATGAATATAAAATCATTTAAATTTAGTTTCCATCTCATGTGTTAAAAAGAACAAAACAATTGTAAATAAAAAAAACTAAAATAACATTTAAATCAAATAAATGCATGTGGTTTAACGACAAAATGCTCTACAAACTTAATAGTTAATAGCAGCCAATGATCTGAGTGAATTATTCAGTCACGTGACTCCAGGTATGACTTTCAATGTTTCCCCTGCCATTACATTAGGAGGGCGGCCTGCCTCCCCAAAGGCACCCCCCGCCCCCCTTGAAGGTCAAGTTAATTTTATTTAATTATATTTTCTCTATAGCGCCAGATCACAAAATAAGTTTTTTCTTTAAAGTTTAATTTAAAAAGTTACCTTTCAGACAGGTGTATACCTTGTTCTTTTATTAAATAAACTAAATAGTCTTATGTTATTTATCTTATTTACACAACGGCATGTCATTTCTGTCTCTACGTTACATGGTCGCGCTCTCTGTATCACGCACAGCGGAGTTCTGCCCCGATGCGGACTTCCGCACACACAAGTGAGCACACTCCCACTAGTATTTGTAAATATTAAGCCGCAAAACGACAATTTAAATATGAATTCTGCGTGTCTCTGTTAATAAATGGCGCAGACGCGCGGTTTTGTTTACCACTCGTACTGAAGCGCGCGTGACGCTTGCGATGATATTAACGTCTGCCGTCTCACTAAATGAGGACATAAATACATGAACAACATCTGCAGAACTGCTCTGAGAGTCATTTGAGTAAAACTATCCTCATATCATATACACAGAAATGTAAAGGTAACACGTCAAAATAATAGTTTGGTTTAACGTAGAGGCATTGCGGCAAAAATATATTACTATTGTTGAGTAGAATGTACGAAATCGGCTGCTACTACTACTACTAAAATTATTAAAACCTTATTTTTAAGGAATAAACATACAATATTTCTTCAATGTTTTAATTGTAATATTAAATTACCTTTATTTTTCAAAAAATGTAATTTGTTTAATTTTCATTACTTAAAAGATAGATTAAATTAATGTTTTATGCCTTAAAATGTAAATACACAACACAGAATTTCTGAGCAAAAAATCATAAGGCTATTGTAAGAATAAACGAAACTTGTTTTTATGCTTTCAAATAATTAGACATGCTAAAACAGAATTTGGTAACAATAAAACATAAGGTTGGAAAAAATAAAAACATTTTTGGGGCCTAAACATGTAATTTTTGTTAAACTTTTAATAAATTGATGTTAAATTGTTTAAGTTTCATGAGTTTAATTAATTAGACATACTTTTTGATTAATACATTTTAATTTAACCATTAAAAAGGAGTTCAGAAAAAAATAGAAACCCTCCAAAGCCGTAAACCTAGGGGAAACACTGACTTTTAACATGCATTGTCCAAGAATAAATGTGATTTTCATCAGTTTATGTTAGAGATGCACTGATCGATCGGCCAGGGATTGGAATCGGACGATTTTCCTCATGATCGGCCCGGATCGGTGACCGGTCGGTCAGTCTCACTTCTTTCCGATTCCGAGTCGATCCGTTTTGTTACCAGCGGCACAGGCAATAACGTCAGCCGCGCATTCTCGCTCTCTTCTCTCCGACGACCCCTTCTCTCTCACACACACACATGTCTCATTCGCTCCGGTTAAATAATGCTTGTATTGCGCATTATTTTAGTAATTCCCACAGGTTTCATGCTTACACCAAAAGCGTGCGCACCACCACTGATCTATATTAGTGGATCGCACAAGCCGCGCTCAGTCTCAAACAGCTTGTGAGCTACAAATACCAAAATGAGTGTCTAACTGCGCTAAAACGGTCAAATACATACAAAATTATGTCAAATCCCCTCTTGGCAAGTATCCAGTTAAACACAGTCAGTTTTGGAACGTTAAATAGTTGAGAAAGAGAACGCATGTTGTGTAAGTATATTGGGTCTGTGGATACACTCTTAAAGGGACCGCAGTCCAATATTCCTGCTGCTGTCTGTCATGTTAATCAAAGAACAAAAGACAAAGAAAATCACTTTCTGCTCTTGACTCCATACGTTTTATAACTTTAATGGTAAGCATTAATCTGTATTTAATTTTTACAATGAAGATTACAGACATTAAAGTAATCAAATGTAAAATAACACAGGATGTGTTATTTTACATTTGATTAATTTCATTTCTGTAGTATTTTTTACCTGAATAAAAACTTACTTAACCTGAAAAACTTAGTTTCATAGCTCTCTTTATTCTATTGCATTTATTTGTATTGTTGTTTGCAATTTTTTTTTATTTGTTCTTATTTTATTACTGACTTTTTACTTGTTTTTTTAATGAAAATAAAACTTTACGTTGAAGAAAAGTAGATTTTTGTTTGTATATGCGGTCAATTATAGTTCTTAGAAAGAAAATCGGAATCGGCAAAAATCGGCATCGGCATCGGCAGATAACACTAACAAAAAAAATCGGAATTTGGAATCAGCCAAGAAAATTTAAATCGGTGCATCTCTAGTTTATGTGCATGTTTTCTTACCAAATAATAATAATAAAAAATTGGTGAAATGTGGTGCATTTTTGAAATAGTGCAGTTTTTTTTTTCTTAATTTGCTATAGAAATGCAAGGATGGAAACCCAGCTCATGTGGCATACATGGCATGGTATGAAATGTTTACAGTAGAATAATGCCTTCTGTTTTCACTTACTATTTTTAATAAGCAGCAGGCAGTATTCAGTATATATAGAGCTAGTACTGCATTCCAAACACAGCCAATGACTTCCTCTGTTTGTGAATACAGGAAACACAAGGTCGAGAGGATGAGAGGTCAGCACAGGATGGGCCATTTTGATGATATACTACAGCTACCTTGAGATCCTTTTAGTCGCTTAATAGACCGTACAATAAACCAACATAAAAGCACCCGATTAAAGATTCAATGGCAGACTCGTACATCCATTTGTGCACGTAACACAATGATATACATGCACACGTTCGCCCACACTGCCGGCTCGGCAAAGGTGTTCCATAAAAAAAAATTCCCTTACAACCTTGGGTTTATTTCCCAGTGGTCAGATTATCTCCTGGCCGTTTCTGCAGAATCCTCCGGCAGCCCCGCGGCTCTGTGACAGGCATATGAACAGCACAGGTGCAGCGGAAAATATCTGGCTGTATTTATTTTCATTTGCCTTTGCACTTGCTGCTAAATATCTCAGCCGGCCGGAAACGGTGCCAGGCTACCGGTTTAAACGCTCGCTTGTAAAAGTACAACATGAGGGAGAGAATTCCTGCTAGACTAGACATGGATTACTGCAGTCGAAGCCACAGGCACAAATACTGCGCGGTGTTTTGCACAAATGGGATGTAAAACTAGATCTTTACATTATAGGGAGAAAACATGATTGCTTGTGTGTAAGACTTGCTGCCATGATGCTAGACAGTTATAACTTAGGTTAGAAATGAAGAGGGGGCCAGAGGCAAAAATACTACAGAAAGCCACCATTAAAATGAACAGCTGCCAATGAATTACAAATGTTGGGGCAAAAAATGCCTGAGTTCCTGTTTTTTAATTATTAAATATCACTGGTAATAGCAACAACGTGAGAATATGTGTTAATAAAGTGATTATAATGGAATATTTGACATAAAATGGATACAATATATAGAATATGGTTAAATAAATACCCCTTAAATAAAAAATGTTGGGGGGGAGGGGGGGGTACACAAACAAAAAACTATTTGTATATATATATATATATATATATATATATATATATATATACAGTGGGGCAAAAAAGTATTTATTAACCTAACTCGCCTCAATAAAACACACAATTTGAGGTGTAATTCATGTCTGTAGCACAAACAGCGTGGAGCACTTTAAGAGACGAAGTTTAGCATTACTAAGCATTAGCAAATGTAATAGGCAATTAATGCTATGCTAAAAAAAGGCTCTTCTTTTATAGGCAGAATGATTCAGAGAAACTAGAATGTAACAAAATTCCAGAATTTTGACTCCAGGAGTCAAAACGACTGACTCGACTTGCAGCCAGCTAGGGACAGGAAGCACTAAAGACTCATGGGTGATTTCCGTACAGCTTGAGAAAAGCGGCTTGCCGTCTCTTTTCTTCTGCCAAAACAAACAAGCCATTGCGAGGGGAGATATGGAGCAATTACCCAGCCTTCTCCTGTATTCTCTACACAACATTACAGCAGGTAGTCCAACACTC
>NW_015505243.1:1576951-1578101 GCF_001515645.1 Sinocyclocheilus grahami
AAAATGTAACTGGTTGAGCAGCATGTTGCAAAACGGATACTTTTAGTTCATTATATCAAATCGATTTGCTATTTGTTATTTAAAAACACACAGAAGTGATGCAAACCGTAATCTAGACAAATCCTAAACTTCCGGCTGTGTTCGGCTGTCTAACTCTGATGAGGAAATTTCCGTTTTCCCTGGAACATGAGCTAAATGCATTCACGCTTCCTCCACGTCTCCTGTTTATGCAGGAACAAACAGTACATATATGAGACCATAACTACCAGCCTCTAAGCGAGTCTCTGCCTAACACCGACCAGATTTAGCATTTCATCCAATGTTTGTGAGAAAACACAAACATTACAATTTCCCCACATCTCTGTTTATTGTGATCTGCGGTCAATATGAAGGCCATATGGATGAGGGATATCTGGATGAGATCATATAATCTCCATCACCAAACAGAGCTGCTTATTATCAGCACGACCACAAGCACCGTATTCTGTTTATTAACAACCGACAATCGCAAGACTATCAGCCAAGAACTCGAATTCAATCTCCGGATGCATCACTGTTTCCAAACAGTTTGATCTGGAGCGGGGCTTGGAGAGGTATATCAGGACATGTTTAGACACAAACTCCCGTAAATAACCCAAAACAGGACGGCTCCCACAGGGCTGACCCCTGCTCCCTCATTCCGATAGGAGAATGGATGCGATGGCATTTATATTCTCTAGCTGGGCGCTGGAACGTCGAACGCACACAAAACTCTAGCATATTTTCCTCCCCATCTACCTCATTTTAATTATGATGTCTGCTGAGAAAGAGCCAAGTCAGCTTCTCAGTGCGATTTCATTGGCCTCACATCTAACTAATTCCTTTAATTCTCTCAATGAACAGTGACTTATCCGTCACGAATAAAAGTTCCTCAGGAGGATGACCTAATACAGGGCACGTATCAGGCCGGGTGGCTGCTGAGTAATGTTAAACTTTAATGCCGACTGGGTTTCGCTCTCTCTCTCTTTTTATACACAGCTTGAACTATTTACGACCAGCCGAAAAAATTACTCCACCCTCTCGCTTTGGCTCCTCCCTCGAGATTCAGTGTGCATATATGGGCCGAAATGCTAGCTATGAACGAGTCAAGCTGTTGTTTGGGGGGGGGGGG
>NW_015505243.1:1579590-1580511 GCF_001515645.1 Sinocyclocheilus grahami
ATCGAAAATGGACAAATCCCTAGCTTTTACATTAACATGAAATCAAAATTGTGCATTAAGATGCTAAAGGGGGCATTCTTCTTCATTATTTTTTAACAAAAAATCATATAAAAAACATATAAGAAAAAAAACATTAAAAAACACTTAATGTAAAAAATATGTTCAGCTTTCGAGAGAGAAAAAAAACAACCTTTCCAACTCGGCTGACTTCAACAGTTCAACCATCCATCAGAGAAAACACAAATCAATTCCCTATGGATGAAATCAAGTCTCAAGTTCTCCCTGAATATCCTTTTTCACTTCAATTCAAATACGTCACATTACAGAAGTAACACAGGTAGGGTTGGGTACCAAAAGCGGTATGTATCGGACTGAATCAGAACGCAGATTTCGGTGCCTCATTTCAGTGCCACTTAAATGCCTGAGCTGTCGATTGAAATATTTGCACTCTGATGCTCCGAAATGGACGCAAGAAGCATCATCACTGCACATGATCACCAGTTAAATTATACTGCATTCATGTGGTGTCACAATAATCAGAAAAATAATTCCCCGACTGAGAAAATTCAAGTCAGAAAGCTCTGATGATACAAATCCAACACATCTTTACAGTAGCGTTAGTGTCCATGTTGTTTTCACATTTCGACTTAAAAGCACCACTCAGGAGCTGCGTGTGAATGCAGCAATTACACTCACTCTGATGGCAGCAGGTAGCCTACCGTTAGCTAGCTATATTAAACGCGCTTAAATTAAACTGCCTTAAGCTAAACTTCCCTTGTTATGACTTGCAATGAGAAGCGATTTTAAACCTGTTGTCCAACAAAAGATAACTTTATGACATGTTTTTACTCCCCAACATCAGTCAGATAACATCCCTTTGTGATCTGATGTGGCTTCTTATCACAGAATGAGGCAGAAAAT
>NW_015505243.1:1581564-1640918 GCF_001515645.1 Sinocyclocheilus grahami
ATTTAAATAAAAGTAAATAAATAAATAAAAATGTGTTATAATTTTTAAAAAAAATAATAAAAAAAATGATGATGTAAAACAAAAACTAAATATTTCAGAATCAACAAAAACAACTATACAATGATACAGTTAGCGATTTGTTTGCGGTGATTTAAAACAAAAATAAAACACCACCAAAAACAAAACCCCCCAAAAAAAACTTCAAAAAGTCTTTAAAAAATGTATAATATAAAGTAAATACAAAATAAAAAGTCCAGCTTTCTCAAAAACCAAACAAACAGAAAAACAACAAATAAACATTACAAAAAAAATGGCAGTAAATTACCGTATTGGCCCGAATATAAGACGACCCTGATTATAAGACGACCCCCTTTTTTCCAGATGTACCTTTTGGAAAAGAGCTTTTTAAAAACCAAATCTTGTTTTTTCTCAGTAAAACACATTTTGTCTTCAATTATTTTCAAATTGTATATTTTTCCTATTTTCATTTTTGTTTTGAAAGTACGGTAAAAACTGGTCAAATGTACCAACAATCACATTTAAAAAAATATATACTTTTTGATATACCATTACAAAAAAAAAAAAAACAGGTAGCCCATCTGAATTAGGACATTTAGGCTATCCATCTAATAGTAGCCTACCAAAATCTTATTAACAGTAGAAGTAGAGTTGGTACCATCAGGCTAACGTGACAGTCACGACTCATGCAGCTGTAAGGTTTTCTTTCTCTTTTGTTTTTACTCGCGATCTTTACAACACGCATTACATTACGTATTTCATGGCACACTCGTTTTATGCGTATTTGGCGCCACCTATTGTTGTGGGTGTATTATTGACATGTCAAAGTCTAGACCCTGAATATAAGACGACCGCGTTTTTTCAGATGTATTTCCAAGAAAAAGACATCGTCTTATATTCGGGTCAATACGGTAATAAAATATTAAGTAATAAATTTAAGTTAAAACAACTATACGACAGGGTTAACAATTCTGTTACAGTAATTAAAAACAAAACAACAAAACAAAAAACAGTCCAGCTGTCTCATTAATATAAAATAATTACTTGTTGGTGCTTTGAAGACTTGGCAACCAATGCTGAGTAGCCAGCATTATGCCATTGTTTAATAACCTTTAGGATATCTTTGGGACATTTAAGTTCAATCAAAATGCATAAAGTAAAAATTAATTTGTGGGCCAGATTTAAAGTTAAACACTTAAATGTATTTACATATCACAAAAATAAAAATGCATCCACACAAGCAAACAAATACCCTGAAGACCTAACAACAGCCTTCTCCAGCTGTTGTCGAATCACCGTATCTCAGACAGGAAGTGCCAGCTAATAGATCAGACAGAGAAGAGCCACCCAAACAGAGACTGCGAAAGTGAGCCCATGGGGATCAGACCGGGAGCCGACGCGCACCGACCGGTGAGACATGACATCATCCTGCAATCTACCTCACCGTCAGTGCTTTATCACTTCAGATGTGCTCTCTCTCGAAAGAGGCACCATTTACCCTCTGAGCGTCTCTGAAAAGCATTATTTCAGCCGGTTTTAATGGCTGTCCACTGACACAAAGGAGGAAAAAAAATACAAGAAAATCATGTCATTTCTCCTCAAGGAAATGTCAGAAGAGTTATTCAAAAATCAATTGCACTAACTAACATCTGCAACATATCAATCGACCGAGTGATGAGGTCATCGAGCACCAAACCTAGTCCCCCAGGTTCATCCTGGAGGTGAACTATTGACTCATTACCAAGTTCTCGGAGCTCGACGGAAACCCCAAAACTATTTAATCTCACTTCCTCTGGGCCACGGCATCCAACGGCACATAAAAAACCTCAATTAAGTGCAACGACAGACAATAGACTGAAGGTCTATGATTATGTGAGCACGGAAACCCTCAGGTACCTATTGTGACACGAATCCACACTTTAAAAACATGTTTTAAACAAGGAGGACATGTTCCTGGATCAAAATGGGAATAACCTCGCAATCAACCAATTGGATGAAGGTAGGGACTTTACGAACACTATCATTTCCCTCTGCTTTTAGGACTTAGATATGTTTAAGCTCATAGGTAGTGTATAGAGATGCACCAATGTTACAATTCAGGCAATATCAATAAGTTGAATATTATTTTAATGCTATGGCTGATAACCAATAAATGGTAAAGAAGTAAAGAACGACTTGAATTATCTATAGTATATGCAAAAATATTTCTGCTGATTAAAAAAAAGCACACTGTTTAAATTAGACATCTTAAAGGGGAAGTGCATGTCAAGAAATGGTGCACTCAAATAGTTAAATCTTTGTCGTAATCTATTGCTATTCCTTTAAAGGGGTCATGAACTGCCTTTTTTATTATTTTGTACTGTTCTCTGAAGTCCACTTATAATGTTATTACAATTTTTTACATCATAATTTAGAAGTAATAGGCTATTTTCTGTCCTGTTTTGACCCCCCTCATCAGAACGCTCTGTTTGAATAGGTGTGGCGAATTGTAGACCCTTTATCATTTGGTTTCCACATAGACCTGCATTCGTCTCTCTCGTTATTTACACAACCTGCGTGAATCAGTGGGCGGGGCTAAACAGATAGTGATGTAATAGCAGGCGTTGATTGAGTTTAGTCACTCTATTACATCACAAAGTTTTTATTTTAATAAAAAAATTTTTTAATCATTTTAAATTCCTTGTTTTACTGTTGTGATTATTTTTTTATGATTATTTTACTTCCTTTTATGTAAAGCACATTGAATTACCATTGTGTATGAAATGTGCTATATAAATAAACTTGCCTTGCCTTGCCTAAAGTGGCACGTTCCACAACCTGTCGTTTTGGCAGAATTGCTTCAATATAAGCTGTTTTTAGACTAATGAGAAAGCATATATAAAGCATCAAGGGTTTCCAGAGGCAGACCGTGTGTGGTACACTTGACTGGTTTAAAATGTCAGAGGCGTATTGATTTTGATGTCTAGCCATCACCTTCTTCATCTCTCACATAATAAGCTATTGCTTCCCACCCTGTCCGGTTTGAATAGATTTTTCATCAAAGATACATTACATCAGATTAAGATGTGTAATAGTGTTAGACAGTTTACCCTACACAGGCATTCCTGAATAGTCTGCAACATGTCACAATTAGGTCAATAGGAATCATGTATAGCATCCACAAATTAGTTTTTCAGGAACAACAAAAGAAGAAAAAAAACAGACAATAGACTGAAGGTCTATGATTATGTGAGCACGGAAACCCTCAGGTACCTATTGTGACACGAATCCACACTTTAAAAACATGTTTTAAACAAGGAGGACATGTTCCTGGATCAAAATGGGAATAACCTCGCAATCAACCAATTGGATGAAGGTAGGGACTTTACGAACACTATCATTTCCCTCTGCTTTTAGGACTTAGATATGTTTAAGCTCATAGGTAGTGTATAGAGATGCACCAATGTTACAATTCAGGCAATATCAATAAGTTGAATATTATTTTAATGCTATGGCTGATAACCAATAAATGGTAAAGAAGTAAAGAACGACTTGAATTATCTATAGTATATGCAAAAATATTTCTGCTGATTAAAAAAAAGCACACTGTTTAAATTAGACATCTTAAAGGGGAAGTGCATGTCAAGAAATGGTGCACTCAAATAGTTAAATCTTTGTCGTAATCTATTGCTATTCCTTTAAAGGGGTCATGAACTGCCTTTTTTATTATTTTGTACTGTTCTCTGAAGTCCACTTATAATGTTATTACAATTTTTTACATCATAATTTAGAAGTAATAGGCTATTTTCTGTCCTGTTTTGACCCCCCTCATCAGAACGCTCTGTTTGAATAGGTGTGGCGAATTGTAGACCCTTTATCATTTGGTTTCCACATAGACCTGCATTCGTCTCTCTCGTTATTTACACAACCTGCGTGAATCAGTGGGCGGGGCTAAACAGATAGTGATGTAATAGCAGGCGTTGATTGAGTTTAGTCACTCTATTACATCACAAAGTTTTTATTTTAATAAAAAAATTTTTTAATCATTTTAAATTCCTTGTTTTACTGTTGTGATTATTTTTTTATGATTATTTTACTTCCTTTTATGTAAAGCACATTGAATTACCATTGTGTATGAAATGTGCTATATAAATAAACTTGCCTTGCCTTGCCTAAAGTGGCACGTTCCACAACCTGTCGTTTTGGCAGAATTGCTTCAATATAAGCTGTTTTTAGACTAATGAGAAAGCTAAGTTCTGAAACGTAGAGGATGTTTTTCTCAGTTCATGACCCCTTTAAATTAGTGCTAGATATCAGGAAAAAAAACTTTTAAAATGAGCAGAAACCATTAAATATCCAATATAGGCTAATACAAATTAATTAATTAAAGACATATATAGTATCTTGAGCATTGGTGGAGGTGATGAATTGTGCATTTGGGCTTGGCCTATGATTGTTTGAAAAGAGTGTGATTGTTCCATAAGAAAGTTGATAAAACAATGTCGATCCACAGACAATAGACTGAAGGTCTATGATTATGTGAGCACGGAAACCCTCAGGTACCTATTGTGACACGAATCCACACTTTAAAAACATGTTTTAAACAAGGAGGACATGTTCCTGGATCAAAATGGGAATAACCTCGCAATCAACCAATTGGATGAAGTTAGGGACTTTACGAACACTACCTCTGCCCTCTGCTTTTAGGACTTTTAGGATATGTTTAAGCTCATAGGTAGTGTATAGAGATGCACCAATGTTACAATTCAGGCAATATCAATAAGTTGAATATTATTTTAATGTTATGGCTGATAACCAATAAATGGTAAAGAAGTAAAGAACGACTTGAATTATCTATAGTATATGCAAAAATATTCCTGCTGAAAATCCACTATTAAAAAAAGCACACTGTTTAAATTAGACATCTTAAAGGGGAAGTGCATGTCAAGAGATGGTGCACTCAAATAGTTAAATCTTTGTCGTAATCTATTGCTGTTTCTTTAAAGGGGTCATGAACTGCCTTTTTTATTATTTTGTACTGTTCTCTGAAATCCACTTATAATGTTATTAAAAATTTTTACATCATAATTTAGAAGTAATAGGCTATTTTCTGTCCTGTTTTGACCCCCCTCATCAGAACGCTCTGTTTGAATAGGTGTGGCGAATTGTAGACCCTTTATCATTTGGTTTCCACGTAGACCTGCATTCGTCTCTCTCGTTATTTACACAACCTGCGTGAATCAGTGGGCGGGGCTAAACAGGCAGTGATGTAATAGCAGGCGTTGATTGAGTTTAGTCACTCTATTACATCACAAAGTTTTTATTTTAATAAAAAAATTTTTTAATCATTTTAAATTCCTTGTTTTACTGTTGTGATTATTTTTTTATGATTATTTTACTTCCTTTTATGTAAAGCACATTGAATTACCATTGTGTATGAAATGTGCTATATAAATAAACTTGCCTTGCCTTGCCTAAAGTGGCACGTTCCACAACCTGTCGTTTTGGCAGAATTGCTTCAATATAAGCTGTTTTTAGACTAATGAGAAAGTTGAGTTCAGAAACGTAGATTTAAATTAGTGCTAGATATCAGGAAAAAAAACTTTTAAAATGAGCAGAAACCATTAAATATCCAATATAGGCTAATACAAATTAATTAATTAAAGACATATATAGTATCTTGAGCATTGGTGGAGGTGATGAATTGTGCATTTGGGCTTGGCCTATGATTGTTTGAAAAGAGTGTGATTGTTCCATAAGAAAGTTGATAAAACAATGTCGATCCATGAACAAGTTGTTCCTATTTCCAGATAAACTTCATTTGTTGATGCTGAAAGCAAAGAATTCCTGTCAAGCAAACATAGTCCTAAATACCCCTAACTTAATCCCAAAAACCAGAAGGAAATATTAAGTTCATTATAAGTACGTTGCTGTTGTTTATGCCAACCCCAACACAACCCTAAGCATAACCCTGAGCCTACACCTAAAATGTGATGGGTAGCTCAAGGATTTTGATCTACTTGGCAAAGTTGTGATCAAAAATGCTTGAAATAAAACAGATTCAGAGTGAAAATTAATTCAAAAACTCACCGTATTAATACAAGGCAATTCCTTGTTGAGCAACCATGGCAGAGACAGCTTTCCTTCCCCGCGGTAACACGACTTGATCCTCTCTCGCATGGCCAGGTTGATCTGGTGCAGCGTGAAGAGGCACAGCACTGTTTCTCTCGGTGGGTTAGCCCTGTTCTTCTGACCCTGGGAAAAGATCACAAACAGGACATCCTCGTCCTCAGAAAGGCCGAGAGCCTGGGCCAGAATCTTCCCAGGACGGTGCTTGTAGGCAGCTTGGACAAGTCGGTATTCCACCCCATCCTTGGTGCACCCAAGTGGGAACTCGATGTAGGAGTAGAACTCTGTGTCGTTGGAGCACATGCGGACGATTTTTGAGGTAAAGAACTTCTCGCCCGTCGCATCCACCTGGGTGAGCTGGGTATCCAGTTGCAAAGTGAGAAAATAGATGTACGTGCGGCTGGAGAACCCGTAAACGTAGTAGATGTCAAATGCGGGATATTGAGACAGAGTGTCTGAAGGTATCTTGATTTGAGAGGACACAAACTCATCTTGGTAAACCAAGCTGAACATTTCCATTTTCTCCTCATCGGCCACCAGTTTACGGCTGGACAAGGTTGGGAAATACTCTGATTTGCCATCGATGGCGGAGCCGATGAAGAGGCGGCTGTCACCTTTCTTTTTCTTCTTCAAGTCTCCGTCGTCATAGCCCACCACAACTCCAGCCATTCCATCTGGCTCTTTGGCTCCTGAGAGGTAGTGTTCTTTACGGTGATGCGGTTCACCAAGCTTGAAGAGATCTTCTAGCCGCAGGAACTGGCACACGCCCTGCCAGATGCTTCCACAAGCCACCAGACGGTTGCCAGCGTAATCAACCAGCAGCAATTTGTTGACGTTGTCTGTGGATTCCAGTTTTTGCGTGCATGGTCGTACGCTGGGGGGCGGGTAGCACTTGGCGTTGTCCTCCACGGGACCCGTCTGGTGTGAGCGCAGTTCAGTCAGATTGGCGGAGAGCTTGTAGACTCGGTTTATTGCACCGACGAACACCTCGCCAGTCTTGCGGTGCACAGTGAGGTGCGTGAGGCTCATGTCTTTAACACTGAAGCTCCCGGAGACTTCAGGGGGTTCGGTAGGAGTCATGGGAAATGCCATGTTGGTCCCAGTCAAAACAGAGATGGAAAATACCAGCAGCAACAAGGACCTCATGATTCCAGACCTTCTAAATTGGAGGGGGAATGAGACAAAGCTCTTCCCTCAAGCGTATTCCAGGCTTTTTCTTCTTTTGCTGTCTCAGTGGTTCATGTCTACAATTAAAGAGAGAGAGAGAAACAAGGAAAAAATTAGTTCATCTGAAAATGGATTATGCAGGCAAAGCAATGCCTTATCATTAAAAGTTTAATTGCATTAAAGGGGTCATCATTGCACTGCCTCTTCCTTCACTAACAACCTCTTTCTAATTCTGCAATACTTATCAGCATCACAAATCAATCAAGAAACTGTTGATCATGCATCTAGTAGCAATACTACTTGTTTCTAATGCTGAGATTCTTTGGAAAGATTTGCAAAGCAGCTAGTGCCATATAAAGCCACAAACAAGATTTTTCCACATTTTACGGAGGATCCCTCAAGCTCAAACAATAAAGAGCCAACAGCGCCAAGATCATGGGTTTGATTCCCTGGGAATGCATAAACTTGATAAACTTAAAATCTAATAAAATGCATACCTTGTCTGCCATAAAATGCATCCAACTTTCTTTCTATTACCTCACTGCAATTAGTCAGGCCAAGTTTCTAAACACTGAATAAACGTTGTTGGTGTGTACATGTTGATAGCTAAGTGTTGCATGTATTTATCCGTCTTGTACACATGCACAAGAGGCACTCTTGCAGATTCTTACCGGAAATTAAGCTTTGAGTTCTAGTACAATGAACTTTGACGATAACTGATTTTAAAACCCAACAAACAGAATCTTAGCACTTCTGCCTGAGACTCAATCCATCCCTGCCTGCTCTCCATTTGGAGGCATTAGTGACTCAGAGTGGACTGTGAGTCAGTGCGTGACAGCTGGGTGAGGGGATTTTGGGGGTATGTATTGATCGAGTGGCTTCTGTTGGTGCCAAGCCTTGTCACTCCCACTCCTTTCACTCAATGGATTGCTAATAAACCTTTATGGTCATTGCAAGCACTAATACCAAGCGCATTTGTTAATTAGGAAGCAGCCCTTAACCAGACAGCAAGAACAGGGATGGAAATCGTAAGGAATTTAACGATACGGACTCTGATTCAAGTGATTCTGTATTTTTAACAATTCTTTGTGATTTGGAGAAGAAAAGGACAGACAATAGAAACTATTCCACTGCTCTCAAAGGCCTGTTTTCAAATGATGATTATTTTTTATATTCAAAACAATAATGCAGGGTTCCCACACTTTGCAACAAATATATTTCCATGACCTTTTCATGAACTTTCCAAATAATTCTGATTACTGAATAAGAATACATAAAACCGATTCAATCAAAATCAATTCAATTTGGGAACATGTTTAACCAATTGAACCAAACCAAATTTTGTGGTTACAATCGGACTGTGGCTTGAAAGTAAATTTTCCGCAATTAAATAGTTTAGAACATAACTAGAACAACTTATAATCATTTTAGAAACTCCATGACTTTTATAGGCCTGGAAAATGGAATTTGAAATGTTCTGATATAACCAGGTTTTCCTTGACTATGGAAAAGAAATGTTTCATATTTTAAAAATCTAAATATATAAACGCACAACATGAAATGGTGCACTTTTTCAGACTGCAAGAAATGATGAATCTCTCACACTCCTGTTAACCGAATAGCACGAAAATAATTTGCTTTTATTTCAAATAAAAAAGGAACTAGTTTTGAATAAGAACCTTTCTCAATTTTTAAACCCGAGCAAGATCACAGAGAGAAGACAGAAAGAACACAAAAAACACAGCGAGAGGTTATAGCACCATTTCATTCACTCTTGGAAAATTTAACACAAGCAGTTTGCAGATCAAACACATCGGTCGTTTGTTCAATCGCTTCTTCCCCCCACTGGGCAGAACAGCAGGAATGAAAAAGGTCTGCATGGCTTCTGTTGTCTGTCTCCCTTTCTTTCTTTCTGTCTTTCTCTCTTTCCAAAGAGAAGGGAAGGGAAGGGTCGGGAAGGGCCACATTAAACACACACGGCCGGAATAAGGCTTCACTTCAACCACAATCTAAGCACTACAGTTTTTCTGCATCTGGCAGGACTAAGGGGTCTTGCTTCAATTTGTCTCTGGAAAACATGTGCTCAAGCTACGGCCACAATGTTTTTATTCAATAATACATCATAATATTCAATTCTCACTATACTGTACAGCTACTTTAGAATCTGTATCAGTACTTTGACTATTTGTGTGTTCAGTTAATGAAAAAGCAGGTTTTAAAGGGGTCATATGATGTGGCTAAAAAGAACCTTATTTTGTGTTTTAAAGCTTGTTGTTTTACAGAACATCACAGTTATATATGACATGAGAATAAGGCCTGAAGTTAGGAAGAGCATTTTAAGGAAAATATCAATTCTATTTTCATAATGATTTTTTTCTTCTCAAACCTTGTATGTGGTGTAAAAACACCCCTGGCCAAATCACTTCCCACTTTGATAATTACTGTAGTTACCATGTTCTGAACATTACATCCTTTCTTTTCCCCCAGATGTAATCTATCTAGGTGGCTGAATAAAAATATTTGAACTTTATATCTAAAAATTACCTCAACTTAGCACCAGCAAGCTTGTTAGCTAGACAGTTAGCATCAGCTAACAATATTTACTTATTTTCAGTATGGTTATGACGAATAAACATTCATCTGTCTACTCCGCTAGTTAACCCAAACAATATCAAAATTTATACTGTTGATAAACAATATAAAAACAGACGTCACATAGGGCTAAATGCGTAGCATTTTAATAAAACTGTTAACGTTCAGGCAGCGGGGAATATGAACGTGCATGAGTTATTTTATTTAATCTGTGTTATTTTAATGTTTCGGGTTTTTTTATACCTAAAACATAGAGACACTGATATTGATGTGTCTGCATTCAAGCATTTCAGTGGGCTTAAATAGATCACCCTTTACAGCAGATTTAGTTAACAAACAACTGACAGTTTTGACCTAAATATGATTTTCAGTTACAATAATTAATCCTAAACTTCGACATTAGTAATTTACTTTTAGCAGCATCAGTCGTGCGCGCACTCACAAGATCTCCCGGTTCTTACTTGTGAATTCAGTTCACTGGAGACTCGCACTAAATGGTTCATTTGAATCAGTGAGTTGTCGCCTCGAGAACAGCTGCAATCGGATCATTCTAATTCGTGAATGAATCGTTTGGTGCGATTTGCGAACCGATTTAAAAGGTTCATTGAAAAGAATCAGTTTGTTCTTGAATCAGACACCGCTTCTGCGTCTCGGAGCACGTGATATATTAGGAGTAACGCTATGTTTTATGAAATGTAGTGAAGTAAAAAGTACGATCTTATGCTTTGGAATGTAGTGAAGTAAAAGTAAAAGTTACTTAAAATAAAACTACTCCAGTAAAAGTACAGATACTTGAAAAATGTACTGAAGTACAGTAACGAAGTAAAACTACTCCGTTACTGTCCACCACTGCAAGCGTGTGACGGAAATGTACCGGCCCTTACCATACTGTGATACCGTGTCCCGGCGCGATGAGACAAAACCAGTTAAACCCATTATAAACGAGGCATTTGTTGCATTCAGTGGGGACATAATTACTGATTATAATGACTTATACGGTCGCTATACGCGTTGCGTATCGCGCTGTGTAAACATAAAACCATGTCTGCATTTGTGATCGGAGAAACAACAAACAACAAGCGCTACTCTACACTGCTCAAAACTCACGTTTGAATCGTCAGTGGCAAATTCTTTAAATATGAAAACGTACTTGCAGTCTGTGAGTCAGAAGCGCCAGACTGTCCTTGCAAAGTTGGAACTGCCCCACTTTATAGAAACAGACACTGGCATTGTAGGCTACTCTCCCAGGAAAGAGTCCTCGTCCTCCATAAAATGCGCTGCACACATCTGAATATTTAGGTTGAAGTGTTCTGGAACAGTGTTGTAAATACAGCTTAACCAAATACAACTTAACCACTGATTTCTAGTTGTGTCCTCTTTTGGAAAGCCAAACAAAGTAATTTTGCTTTCATAACGAAACACACAGCGTCTTCACAACATGGCGACGGCAGCAACAATACTACAGTGAGAATCAAAGTTACGCCTTCTTTCTTTCCGTGAACATTTGGGCGGCGTTATGCAAATCTTCCCACATCGTGACGTAGACATGCGGGGGCGTGTTAGAACGAGCCGTTTTAGGTAGGCATGGTTGACTTAATTTTATAAAGAATATCTCTTTGGATTTGAGACTTTAGTCTTTGCAACTTTACAGATCTTCTTTATGCACCAAGAGCTTGTAACCCTCCAAAGAGAAAGGAACAATTTTAATTGCATCATATGACCCCTTTAAAATCACATCCTTCACAAATTTAAATCCCATAAATGACAAATTTCAAACACAAACAAGTGTCGGCAGGCTTCAAACCTAAAAACTCATTTAAAAAGTGCATACGCATCACATTTTCAGGAGCATAATTAAATAGTCCACATGAAAACAAAGTATTTACAACACAACCACTCATTAATTCAACCGAAATCCGCATGTTAAACAAAAAAAAGATGTAAATTACCAAGAAGCGCACCAGATTCCTGTAATTTAACGTTGCGAACAATCTGGGGGAAAAAAATCACTGCAGACTTCAGGTTCCTAAAATCCGAAATCCTTGCTTATTTTATTATAATGATGTATCGTAATACATTCTCTGATTTGCAGGAGAAGCTATTGAACAGCAATCACAGTAATTTCATTAGCACAGTAGAAGCCGGCTGGTCCCAGTTAAAAAGCTGAATGCCTAAGCAGAACGTTTTAACCCAGGAAAGACAGACAGAGAGAGCGTCAGGGAGTATCTGTTCAGATCTAAGCATTACTGTACTTGTTAATAGCAAATTAGGTTGATCTGACAGTCTTTATAGTGTTTCTAGCTGTTTTCATAATGGCAAAACACACGATGGGTGGCCATGGAGCTCTGCATACGCTAAATAATATCGAAATTAAATCATTTGCACTAAATTTTCCATCAAAACAGAGCAGAGATAAAGCATACACATTCAAGTCGACGAAAGCATTAGCGTCCATTGGCAAATCTGCAATGACCCAAAACAAATATTTATTCGAGAAGGTGACAGGCGTTGTGCAATTTTTCAAGCCCGTCAATATTTCTGACAAACGCCCCCCGTGACCTTTCTGCCCATCCTCAACTGTAAACAAGAAGCCGGGTGGAATCCTGATGAGACGAGCAGTGCTGAGCCCATAAAACCACCCGCTTCACATGCCAGTACATGTTTGTGTGTGTTTTTAAAGCACCCAGGTGAAATAGACTCATCTATTAGTCTTGCTTTTCAACTAATTTTAGCTCACTGCTGCCCCTCTTCATCACTGGTGAATTAACACATCAATCAGTTTGGTCACTTGCTGGAAAAATAATGGACAGTTTCAGATTGAGCCCTCGGGTCCAACGGCATGGTTAAAACTCGGTGAAAGCGGGCAGAGAGGGTCACGATGGTTTTGTGCGATATGAGAGCTTGTGGTTTGTGGTTCAGGAAAGAGAGAATCACACAATCATCGGACATGCTCCAGACGGGGTGAATCAAGTGCCGTGAACTATCAATAACACAGAAAAGGTTCATTAATTTCCCTTCGCAAACAAACAAGTTCTGAAGCCTGGCTGGCTGTGCTTTGACACATTCACTAAATGATTTTAAACGACACAGGCAGGTAATAACCCATACAGATATTTACCATGGAAATCACAGTCTCTGTCAAAACAACTTTTACTAACGGACAGAAAATATATTGATGCAAGAATCTAAAGCCTTTTTTAAACAAAATTGGAGTCAGGGGACCCCAAAAAGATGCTGGGGGTCTGTGAAAAAAAAATCATCATAAACATTATATATATATATATATATATAGTTGATTTTTTACTATGCTTTTACAGTAGCAACAATTGACTATGGTACTTTAGTGGAAAACATGCTCACCATGGTAAACCTTTGTATGGGAGAAAATTGGTAAACTTACCAAAAATTATTACAGAGAGAGAGAGAGAGAGAGAGAGAGAGAGAGAGAGAGAGAGAAATAGATCACTAGTCCATCTAATCAAGGACTCACAACAGAATCCTCTTCTCCTGATCTCCTGAATGGGGGTCAACAGCTCTTGATTAGAACGAAGACTATGGGGGGAAACAAAATCTAAATTGCTCTTTTCACAGGATTGGACTCATGATATCACACATGGATGAATCCACACTGAGACCCATCAGGCCAACAGGAAGCGTACATGCCTCAAATAAACTTCATAATGCTGCTGCCTCATCCGATTTAATCATCGTGACTGTGGTAATCAGGGGTGTCTGCTGAATCATAAATGCATAAACATAAAAGGACTCACAACAGCATCCTCTTCTCCTGACTTCTGTAATGGGGGTCAACAGCTCTTGATTAGAACGAAGACTATGGGGGGAAACAAAATCTAAATTGCTCTTTTCACAGGATTGGACTCATGATATCACACATGGATGAATCCACACTGAGACCCATCAGGCCAACAGGAAGCGTACATGCCTCAAATAAACTTCATAATGCTGCTGCCTCATCCGATTTAATCATCGTGACTGTGGTAATCAGGGGTGTCTGCTGAATCATAAATGCATAAACATAAATCTGTTATTCTTCCATCTCCATTTTCCATGAAAAAGAACACGCCGAGCACAACCCAGTTACATAAACATAGGACGCGCATGGGAAAATGCAAATGTATACAAGTGTACAATCTATAAAGCTATAGAGAGAGAGAGAGAGAGAAATAGATCACTAGTCCATCTAATCAAGGACTCACAACAGAATCCTCTTCTCCTAATCCTCTTCTCCTGACTTCTGTAATGGGGGTCAACAGCTCTTGATTAGAACGAAGACTATGGGGGGAAAAAAAATCTAAATTGCTCTTTTCACAGGATTGGACTCATGATATCACACATGGATGAATCCACACTGAGACCCATCAGGCCAACAGGAAGCGTACATGCCTCAAATAAACTTCATAATGCTGCTGCCTCATCCGATTTAATCATCGTGACTGTGGTAATCAGGGGTGTCTGCTGAATCATAAATGCATAAACATAAATCTGTTATTCTTCCATCTCCATTTTCCATGAAAAAGAACACGCCGAGCACAACCCAGTTACATAAACATAGGACGCGCATGGGAAAATGCAAATGTATACAAGTGTACAATCTATAAAGCTATACATTAAACTATAAGTAATTTAAGTTTTAATAATGATTAATAAATAAATAAATTCAACTCCGACTAAATGACAAACTAAACTGCAAAACAAAACGCTGTGGGATAGACTTACATGCAATGATATATAGAACTAATCAATATATTGATTTCTAAATCCACTTTTTGTCTTGTCTATTCAATGCTTTCTTCTGCCAAAGTAACAATGCCTTTGAATGATCTTCATTTAGAGGGCTTTTCTCAGCAAACATTGATATACGTGATTAATCGTGATTTAATTTGACAAATTAACTGGCTTATCGTGTAATTAGCTCAATTAGGGTTTTTAATTGATTGACAACCCAATATAAAACAAAACCATTGTCAGAAATGGCTTCATACTTATGCAAACTATTCAAACATTCTTCCCATGCCTCTTCTTCTCTACAAAAAATATTGTTTCAAATGAAAAAAGAGCAAAGTAAAATAAAACCCAAGTCATTTGATATAACAGATAGAGCTCGAGGCAAATATCATCTGCTGTATCTGTTGGCAAGACGCTGTCCTGGCCATAAGCGGCTCTGTCCTCGAGTGACTACAATATTGAGTCAACAAAGGGCCGAATCCTCCATACATTCAATCCCCAAAATAATTCAGCATCACATATATAGTGCTCTTCTCTTCTGAGGGTCATGACTCATGACCCTGAGCATTATGAGCTCTCAGGGTCACAAAAGGCAGCGGAGGAACCTCCACGTGTCCTCCGATTCTTTCCTCTTTCTGTTGTTTTAGTTTCTGAGTCTCATCCTGTTGGAGGCCGGGGTCAAACATTTTGTTTACGTTCTCTCTTTCACTCCTAAATGATTGCAGGAATAAAAAAGAATAGTAAACACACACTGAAATAAATTTGGTGTAGAAACAATATTCACTAGAATATTTCGTAAATAAGTACAAAGAAACTACTCCGATAATGTCTGCAACAATCTCTAAAACATTCTTACAGTGTATTTGTAGCACTAATGATATGATAAAAATGCAATAGTAACTAAAACTAGATTTATTGACTCACTAACCAAAGTCAAAACAGCTCAACCTCAAATTTCTATGATATTATGGTCCCTAAATATGACTCGGGTCACTCATTTGACTCTTTTTAATAGTCTGCCAGGCATAAATCATAGATACAAAAAGTTATAGACATTATTAAGAGTAGGAAATATTACATTTTGAATGAAAAAGAGGCTGTGATAGATGGGATGTTCAGTTTGCACGGTCTTTGCCACATCTATGCGATGTTCAACAGCTTGCACTGTCTTTGCCACATCTAATAATTGAAGACATGTTTTTTTTACAGATTTTGTGTCACAAGGAAAGTCACATTTTTTATATTATATATTATATTTGTCAAACGGGAAAAAAAAATCAACATTCAGGTACACAACAATAACACCCATTTAAACAAGTCTCAGCCTCATTTTCCTTCACAAAATATTAAATATGGCATCTAGTATGACTAGGCACACTGTAAAAAATGTGTACCTAACTGAACTTGAACTTAAATTTGTAAGTACAATAAAAGCAGGTTGGTCAACTTCAATTATATCAAACCGACTTTAAAAAAAATAGTTGGAATTGGTTACATTTGATGAGTTGAAGTAATGGAAACCCCTGTTTCCATGACTTATTGACTAAATCATTTTTACAATAACAAAACTTGAACCACTGACTAGTCACCCAACACAAAAACCTTAGGAATGCGATTAAAAAAGAAAATATTTATAAGAAAATATAATAATAATGATAATGATAATGCAGTTATTATTATTTACAATGTTACAACTTAAAATACATATTAAAAATATGTGCTATGTATAGCGTTGGATGCAATTATATACATTTAATTTTCATATGCAGATTATAATTTCCCCCAAAGCATATACTGTGATATATATAGAAAGAGGGAGAGAAGATTTCGGTTTGGTGTAAAAAGCGTTTTGCTCGGTTCCTCCTCCAGCGGAGCTCGCACTAATCTCAGACCGGGTGAGAGCATCCCTGAGCCGGCTACTGCAGCCAGCCACAGCCCCTCTCCTCTCCACCCAGACATGGATCAAACTGGCACACAAGGATTTGAATGATCAAATCTTGTACAAACCCATCAACTGCATCTTATCGGGGGGATCTCAACGCATCAATTACCCATGCAAGCAAATAAACGAAATCAATGAGCAAATTAAGCAATAGGCTACATTTGATTTTAGTTTAGGCTTTAATTGGAGGAACAACATTTGGGTCATTTGCCTAGAGGCAAACAATATTTTTTTTAGTCATGTGACTTACAGATGTGACAGACAAACAGATTGATTGCCTGATATCACATTTGTCCATGCATCTACTCAATCTGTTTGTCTTAATTAACTAAAACAATGCGATTTTCTTGAATTATGACCCCTGATTGTGGTCTGTGCTGTTTATCCAAAGCAACTTTCCATCTGAAATGTCAATGTGCATGTGTTAGATCCATGCACAACCACCTACAGGCAAGACTGGAATAATTATCCACTGTGTATTCTCCACCCAGACATGGATCAAACTGGCACACAAGGATTTGAATGATCAAATCTTGTACAAACCCATCAACTGCATCTTATCGGGGGGGATCTCAACGCATCAATTACCCATGCAAGCAAATAAACGAAATCAATGAGCAAATTAAGCAATAGGCTACATTTGATTTTAGTTTAGGCTTTAATTGGAGGAACAACATTTGGGTCATTTGCCTAGAGGCAAACAATATTTTTTTTAGTCATGTGACTTACAGATGTGACAGACAAACAGATTGATTGCCTGATATCACATTTGTCCATGCATCTACTCAATCTGTTTGTCTTAATTAACTAAAACAATGCGATTTTCTTGAATTATGACCCCTGATTGTGGTCTGTGCTGTTTATCCAAAGCAACTTTCCATCTGAAATGTCAATGTGCATGTGTTAGATCCATGCACAACCACCTACAGGCAAGACTGGAATAATTATCCACTGTGTATTGACTACTAAAAACAGTCAAATCATTTCAATGCATTTTTTAATGCACAACACACATGCACGGATATGTTGCCCCCCTTTTCGCTAAACACTGCTTTTAATGCCCCCTTTGTTCTTGCTGGCTTTATTGACCACATCCATCAGGATCATTTCCACACAGCAGTTTAACCATCTATCCACTCATCTACTAGATCGCGTTGTTTGTTTGTTTTTGTGGTAAAGGTAAAAGCAGCACGCGCTACATCTCCAGATCCTGCACTCACGATTTCGCTACAATAAAGCCATGCATCAGAATGAATCGCTCGCGCGAGTGTTTGTGTATCACTCGTACCTGTGTTCAGAGTGCAACAGTTACATCCACAGTTGGGTTTTGTAGAGCCTCTCGGTGCTTATCGCGGACGGATTCGGAGATATCGCTTTATTTTCCTGTGCAGAACGCCCGTATGAAGCCGTAAATGCGCTCAGCGCGTCGATGGCATGGTATTCTCCAGTCCGCACCTCAAGAAAGCGTCGCGCTTTACTTTAGAAGCGTGGACTCGCAGCTATCGCTTTAAAATGGAGCGTACCATTCGCACGGTAGGGGAGCGTTGAGACGCGTATGGTACGCGTATATGTTTTGAGGGGACTTAGTATAACTTAATCACACAATGATTGAGTTTAATTTTTATTTTCATCTAAATACAGAGCGGAATATCTTATCATAGTTTAAGAACCGCGTAAATGTTTTTACAATGTTGTTGTCAATCATCCCTGTCATAATGAATGGCATCATCCCGCCCTTCATGTAGGATTCTCTAGCAACCCAGATGTTGAGTAGACTGTAAAAACAGACGGATATGTCTGGATTACAACAATTAAGGTCATGATGCTGAGAGATGAGAAATTGGTTGCATCTTTTTGCTAATAAATACAGACTAATCATTTAATCTTCCAGTCAACAAAAATTACTACATCACCCAAAAATGAAGATACCACCATGAAAATATTAATTTCAGTTCCCCCTTCTGTGCTTATGAAATCAAATTTGGACTTTTGTGGGGTTTTTTTTCGTTTTAAAGTAATCTATATGCTAGTGTTCTCCTAAAAGTTGACCAAATATTTTTATGCGTTTATGCACATTCTTTCTCTTATGGGAAAACGAACCGAAATGATTGATTAATGTCACACCAGCATATGCAAAAGTATTTAAACAAATGCGGTGCAGAATGAAAATGTTCCTCTTTTTAATTTGCAACATCGTCCAAAAATATTTTTATTTTTGTGTCTGTGCCCATAGGTCAATTATTTTTTCTGTCCAAAATATATGTTTTAAGTAGTGAAGCTCAAGTAATGCATTTTTAAATTGAGCTACAGTTTCAACCTTCATATGGTAAAATATATACAGTATAATTTCAAAATAAATTTTCAAAAATATACAAAACAAATGGCCAAAATATATTGGTAGAAAATATATTTATGTAAATATATTTTAGCTTTTTCTTTTTTTTTGTATGTGTATATTTTGGAAAAAATGTGTGTGTGTGTATATATATATATATATATATATATATATATATATATATATATATATATATATATATATATTTTTTTTTTTCACTTTTTGCCAGATGGGTATATATTTTCCTGTATAGGAAAATTAAAATAATAAGAATACTGCAGTTCTTTCTTCTGACAGCAACAAGATTAAATGGAGAGCAAATTGAGACTTCTGCTTTAGTCTTCTGCATCTCAGTTGTTTCTACTGAGAAAAAGAATCTCACAAGTATCCTCTACAGTTTCAAAAGAGCTTAACAATGTCTCAAACTGTGCTCAGATTTGCCCATCTGCGATCAGAAGTTCAACAATGAATGATATGTTCCTATAAAGCCAAATGATCAGAGTTGTGTGAAAATGTGTTTTTTAAGACTTGCATCTGAGACAAATTTGACACCTCAATGAAGCATAACGGAGATCTCCAACAAGCCTCCTGAGCTATAAAAACTCTGAGCATCATCTGAGTATTAAACCATTCTTCTGGGAGCTCCTCGCCAGGCCAACAGTGTTCAAACATCAGATTTGCTCTTTGATCTTCTACAAGTTAAATGTTTCACAGAGGTCACACGGCAGAGACTAGAGATTTACGCTAAGCAAATGCATTCTGGGTGTCTTATCATGTGGCTCAGAGTGTTCTTTTTTTGTGTGCAGGAGGTGCTACCAGGCAGCAGATCTGTCCTTTGCTGTTTGCTTTTAATGACGTTTGATGTAATCTTCAAGCAAATAGCCACGCAATCCTGTTATTCAAATCATGTGGCCCAGTAAATGGCTGTTTAGGGAAAATGACACTCCACAGTAAACAAACACCAAAATTGCCTCATGTAAACACAGCAAATCTACAAATCCATGCCTATGGCATTTCAATCGTAAGAGCTAATAGTCTTTAGAATGACTTCACTAATATGTGTTTTACAACCTCTGACTCTGGAAGGTAAATTTCAAGTAGTTTCCAGAAAAATAAGTCTCAAATCTCAGATGTGAAGACAAAGTTTAAATCTAATTCTAACCAATAAGTAAAATCCAGTTAGTATCTAAACTCTGAAACTACTGAGATCCCAAAATAACCCGACGGCGGTTGGGTGGGATGGTAGCGTTTGACTTTCCTGCTCTCCCCCTCCTTCTCCTCCTGTGATCCAGGCAGTGTTTGTGCTTGGCACGTTCTGCCCAACCCTATTCTTTTCCTCTGTAATTGTGAGCATCTGTAATTGAAGCCACTTGAGCCCAGCAGGCGGTATAGTCATCGGTTCTTCCACCTCATCGGGATTTTGGAGGATGGTGCTGCTCGGTGCCGCCGTGCACATGCAACGGCCCAACAAGACGGGTTGGAGGATGCAGGAAAAAAAAAAGAGAAGTACGTGGGAGGAAACTTCCAGGGCTGATGAAAGCGTGCGGATTGTCCTTGCAAACATAAACCTCATCAGAGCAAAAGACTGTCACAGGATGACACTGCATGGGTGCATTTGGATGGAGGACCGTTGGTTTCATTGTGAAATCAGATTTATAAACACGTTTTTATCTACTAAGAGTGTCACTCATGTGATTCAGGTTCCCAAGTTCAATCATGTTGAGTTGCGACTGGTTTTCCTTGGAAAAAAGAACCGTTTTTCATGGAAAAGTACACAAGATATGCTTAAAATCAAACTCTGAAATGTATTAATCATGTGATTCAGGTTCCCAAGATCAGTCATGTTGAGTTGTGACTGGTTTTGCTTAGAAAAAAACAGTGTGTGAAATAGAAAAGTTCCCAAAATCGGCCTGAAATCAAGCTCTGCATCACACAATCTGTTTATGCTGGCATTAGCTTAAGTTGACTTGCAACTAACAAATGACAAGCATAGCACAGCAAAGTTTGATTTGACACACAGCTTGTGACATCGACAACAACAAAAAGCATATTTCTCCCTTTTAAAGGCTAAAGGAATAATTCAACCAAAAAAAAAAAGAAAAAAGAAATTTTGCTGAAAAATGACTCGCTCTCTGGCCATTCAAGAAAAAATAAAAACATCACAATAATCCACAAGTAATCCGCACTCCACCAGTCCATCAATTAATGTATTGTGAAAAGCTGCTTTTTTCAAGAAACAAATTCATCATCAAGCTATTGTTTCAGGCTAAAATGCAAGTCCTCTATCCATAATGATGCTTTCTCCAGAAGTCATCTGGTCTGAATCAGGAGGGAAATATGCTCAGATCAAGCACGGTTTACAAGAAAACTAATCCAAATCAGTTCTAATAATCAGTGGATTTTGGAGGAAAACTTTTTCACTGGAGGAAGTGTTATTATGCACTCTCAGAAAAAAAGGTACAAAAGGTGTCACTAGGGCAGTACCTTTTCAAAAGGTATACTTTTAGGTACTAATATGTACACTTTAGTTACTAATATGTACTTTTAAGGTAAAAATATGGACTCTTTAGGTACAAAGGTGTGCCTTTTGAAAAGGTACCGCCCCAGTGACAACTTCTGTACCGTTTTTTCTGAGAGTGTGGATTATGGAGTGGTGTGGATTACTGTGATGTTTTTATCAGCTGTTTGGACTCTCATTCTGACGGCACCCATTCACTGCAGAGGATCCATTGGTGAGCAAGTGATATATTACTACATTTCTCCAAATCTAAAGAAGAAACAAACTCATCTACATCTTGGATGGCTTGAGGGTGAGTACATTTTCAGCACATTTTCATTTTTGGGTGAGCTATTCCTTTAACAACCCTGTTTAGTTTGCCATCCTGACTACATATGATTCCACAGATATATTTTATTACTTGCATTTAACATTGATTTAGCACAAAATGAACATCATTTACGCACTTAGCAGACACTTTTATCCAAAGCGATCAAATCAAATCATCAAAGTGACCACATCAAATGAACGCATTTATGCACTTAAACACCTTCTAATGATCCTTTGGTTGATGCAACTATTTAGTCATCTTACAGAGGGCTGCTTAGCTCAGCCGAAAAACATAATTTAAGCAATAACCTCTCATTTCATGCTACACCGTGTGTTATCAGGGGGAATAAAACAACCTTTTCATCAAATGTGATGTCTGTTCCTTTTTATCATGTCATGCAGTCCCAGTGAATCTGAATCATGATTTATTACGACTCTTGAGTTATTTGATTTTGCCAGTAAAATGTTTTGCAGAGGTCATCTCATCTGAAGGTCGTGGCAGGACACTAGTAAAGCGTATCGGTCCAGGCAATCAAGCATTTAAAAGCACAAATCTGAAGCTCATATTTTGAGCAAAGCACTTCTATTACTTCTTACAAGATGCATTTCAATATGGCATGCAACCTAACAAACAAGGTTAGCTAGCAATTTTTATAACTAGTCTCGTGTTATTCTGCATGTAATGTCTAGCTCTTGCTCTGAAATTCCTCTTTTAATTTCAGCTAACGTCATTTGGATAATACTAACTATTAACCAATTAGCTAGTTAGGCTTTGTTATAGGCTGCATTCTGGTAACACTCACTCTTTAATGATTCAGTCTTGTACTGCTTTATTTTTCATGTTGAAAAATGTCTATCTACCTACCTACCTACCTACCTACCTACCTATCATCTATCTATCTATCTATCTATCTATCTATCAAAATATCTAATAAAATTACAAGCAAACACATTACAAAATTACTACAACTTGAGCTAAAATGAAAATGGGAAAAATATATATTTTTTATTTTCAAAAAAATATAAACTATCAAATATAACTATGTATAATAGTATCTCAATGATACTCTATCTATCTATCTACCTATCTATCTATCTATCTATCTATCTATCTATCTATCTATCTATCTATCTATCTATCTATCTATCTATCTATCTATCTCATTCTCTCTCTTTCTCTAGAATCTCAATGATACTAAAATAACACTGGTTGAATTTCCTGACTCAAAAATAAAACACCTCAGATCACTGGACTAAAATGGATAGCAAATGCCAGTTCAGGTTGACTTTAAAATAGCAGGTTATATATATATATATATATAGTCTAACTGCTATAATAATACACATTTAGCCCATTTTTAGATGGTATATTTTTGGTTCAAATTCAGATTTCATTTTTAAACACCATCCCCTTCTACTTTTATTCTACTGTCTCTCTTTAAAAGATACTCTTGTTTAAGTGCTTTTCACTTTTACCACACACCCGTCTGTGGCGAAGCCCCATGTGAAAACTGATGCCTACATTCTTGTAATTTGCAGAAGTCACCATAAAAAGCGAGCAGCATGCATGACAATAGCTCTCGCTCATTTAACTGCTGGGCACTCGGGCCCCCTGACAGGGCCTGCTTTTCACCCCGAACCCGTTCGGCTTTTCTCCTCTCTCTTACACTACACATCTGGCCTCTATAAGCCACTGCAGCTGTTAGTCAAATTACGTGTGCACTTTGGAGGGTCCCAACCACAGAAGGCTCCCCTCCCCGAGAGGCTGGGAAGGAACTGGCTGGATTCTGATGAGGAGGGATCTTATTAAAGTGCCAGCAGTAGTCCTTCATTTGCCCCTGTCGCAGTAAAGCAGTTTATTTCACCCTTTACACCTGGTGCTGCACACTCACTAGAAAGTTATTTCCTTGTGCCATATGTGTAAACAGAAGACAACCTGCCACAGATAATTAAAGAGAGAATTTTTACAGTGGAAATGAGATTTTTACATTGACTGAAATAAAAATGTTTGTCTGTGTAGAAATGAGTAGTGTTGTTATTAGTTGTTAGACGGTTGCTAATGTGTTGCAAAGTGGTTGCGAATGGGTCAAAAAAGGCAAATTCCATGTTACATTCTGGTTTTTGATATGATTTTGTTCATATTTTATCCTCCACCAAATGAAAATCTTCAGTCTGATCACCTAGAAAACTAAAAACACACCTCTCCTTAAAAAGACAAATTAATTTTTAAAGTTACGCTTTTAAATTACATACTTAAGAGTTTGGTTTTTTTTAGCTTATAATAATAATGTGTAAGATACGCAGCAGTGTTATTTTAGTATCATTAATATGCTATATTTTTGGTTAAGTTAGATTTTATTATTATTTGTTAAATTAGATTTTAAATATATATTTTGTTGAATTAGATTTTATTATTATATTTCCTGTTTTTAATTACATTTTAGATAAAGTTTTAGTAATTTTGTTGTGTACTTTTGTTGTTTTTATTATTTTTTACAATTTTTTTTTAGATGGAGTTTGAAATGTCATGTCAAACACTCATGTATAAAAGCATCATAATGTTACCATCTATACAATCACAGCACTTTTTGTAAGAGAAAAAATTCTGGAAACTGACCTGGAAAAGAACTGCTTACATATTTGCTGGCGAGTCAATTTTGACACACAAAAGTGCATCTGTGTGTGATTTTGCCCGGTAAACTAGAACGCCACGCTCCTTGAATTCAGCTCATGTCACACGGATGCTTTTCGATAACTTGTCCACCTGCTATGAGACAGATATTAGCTGAAAGCAGAGACATAATATCCTTCTTGTCACAGATTTGGAACAACTGTTTTATGTGGGCTTTCCTGTGCCCTTGCTAATTAAAACACATGCTGAAAAATACCTGTCACCTAGCAACGACGTGGAAGTCTATATTCAACAGAGTGAAAATGAATAATCACGCAGTTAAGAGGGCCGTCGTGGGGGAGTATGGGAAATCAGCCCATGTGACATGGAGAAAAATGATAAGTCAGCCACCATCACTAAATCTAACAGTGTCACAGGTGATGTGTGTGCAACAGCAAGAGTGCCAAAGTAAGTATTGGGAAGTGCAGCAGAGTGAAAATCAGTGGAACGCACTGCACAGTGTACACAGTGTCAGCAGAACAAAGTCCAGCTATCGATTCCAACACTTACAGTGAAATAAGAACAGACCTATCTATCTATGTATCTATCTATCTATCTGCCTGCCTGTCTGTCTGTCTGTCTGTCTTATTACTAGTGCTGTCAAACGATTAATCGCTTCCAAAATAAGTAAATATTTTCAAAATATATACTGTATGTGTGTGTATGTATATATACATAATAAATATACACAGCACACATGCATATATTATGTAAACAAAAAGTTTTATTTTGGATGCGATTAATCGCGATTAATCGTTTGACAGCACTAATTATTAGTTATATAACTTATTACTTGAATTAATATAATTAATATATAAATTATATATTTTACATGTATTTATATTTTATATGTGTGTATGTACACACACACACACACACACATACAAACACATACATACATTCATATGTGTGTGTATATATAAAGCAACAAAATACACAACACAATTATATAATGTCAACAGTTTTGCTTATATATACCATGTAAAATAATTTTCAGAGAAGGCCATGGCTTTAAGAAGATGCATTTGTTCTGATTTAAACTCCAGATCAGCCTGTTCCAGTCACATAGTAATGTCACTTAACCAGGAGACTGTGCGAGTGTGAACATGGAATACACAAATGGTTTGTACGTTTATCAGTGTGGATGAGTACAGATGCCTGTCCCTGGAGATGTGGTAAAGTGGCAGTGGGCGGAATCACACAGACCAAAACAAAAACAGACATTCAGACACAAAACGCACAAAGTATAAGCGTCATTTCAACTGGCTGTAGCGTTGTTTTTCAGAGAAAACCCCCCCTCGCCCACTCCGAGCGGATTCGAACCGCGTTTCCATTAAGGGAGGCATCGCTACTGCGCCTCTTGAGATCAGGGGAGTGAGGATTACCCACGCACAGCTCTAACGGTACATTCACATTTCATTTACTCTGCATGCCTTGCCGAACTGAATTGTGGGTCAGTTGCGTTGCGTCACTCATGTAGCTTGCGTCAGAAGTTGAAAAATGTTCAACTTTTCAAGCACCAACGCAGGTGTCAGCCAATCAGATCGCATTTCTGCAAATACCCTAATGCAGACGCTAGCCAATCACATTCATGCAACAGTTACAAAAATCAGGTGGTGTGCTTACAGTACACACATACTATTCTGGTGACTGTATGCTGTCCCTCACGTACGCATAAAAACCGAAGCATACTTTGGGCTTTAATACAGTCAAAAAATTACATACAGCACCTTTAAACAATCGTCCGATTGCCAATAGTGCAAATAATTGCTTTTATTAGCCAATACCGTTTATCAGCTGACACATCAATGCATCCTTAATTGTGATAGGAGAAAGCATTTGAACATTAAAAAATGACCACCTTTCAGCTCATTTCGTGCTACATCACAGAATTCGTGCTCAGACACGGGGTAACGATATTGACGGTGTGTGATTATGTCGAGTGTGTTGCCAGTATACATCACACAGCTGTCCCCCGGGCCCCGAACAGTAAGACAAGAACCGAATGAGTTTAGAGATCTCAGCATCAACACCAGCTGCTGTTCCCAGAAGCACACACACACTCACACTCTCATGCCTGTGGTCTCTCTTCCACCCATTCAGCCAACACCCAGAGCTCAGCCCACGCCACGCCACACTCAAGCTCACGCTCACCACCGGCCGCCCTCCCTCTGCGCGAGAGAGACAGACGGGTAGGTTGGCTGCACAGTATGCAGCTTCACAGTCCCTGGGGGAGTATAATCTGTAGTTAACCACAGGTCTGAATACTCTCCCTACAGCCCCTCATAGAAGCATATCACACGCTCGGAGCAGGTACACACTTCAGCCCTGCATGAGGAACCAGCGTGAGAGATGCATTGTTGAAAATATGATACTTTAATAAACTATTCTTAGCACAGTTCCATTAATGTGCATTAGAAAAACAAACATGCAGAACGTTTCCCAAAGGAAAAGGTTATTGCTCAGAGGTTGTGCTTTCTTACCTAAGGATACTTAAGGGAGTTCTCAATTATGTCTCTTTTAAGTATTTCGTCTCATGTGGTTCTCAAATTTGCTTGGGAGAAATAAAAATAGATATGATTAAGACAAATATTGACATGCACAACTATATTTAGGCAATATCACATGGGCAGGAAATTACACAATTTTTTATTTTGCATGTGTTATAAAATATAAAAAAAGATTTCATTTTAGTTGGTGTTTGTGTGTGTATTACTTTTTTTAAATATTTGTTTTAATACACGCAAAATCTATATTAAGACAAAATACATATAAAGCTATATTTAAGCAATATCACATGAACAGAAATTTTTATTTTATAATAAATACAAAAAATAATAAAAAATGTATTACTTTGAATGAATTACATATTTATTTATTGTATTTATTAGGAAATACTTAGATAAATTATTAAGACAAATATGGACATACACAACTATTTTGCATTTATTATAAAATATTAAATAGAGTTTATTTTATTATTTTTATTTTGTATGTACACACACACACACACATATATATATATATATAAATTATAATAATTATACATGGTAATTTCACATTTTCTCATTACTTACATACTGTATATACAGTACATATGTGTGTGTGACAAAAAATATATCAAGATTATTTAATCATATAGACAGAAAATTGTATTTTATAAATAATTTATAATGAATTGTATTGAATGTTATCTTTTTGCATAAAATATTACATAATGATTATATTGTATTTCAAATAAAATTGTACATATTATAAAAACATTCAATTAGTATTGAATCTCTGAGGCACATGGAAAAAGCCTCAACTTTCCCAATTTATCTTATTGCCAACTAGGAAAAACAATAGAGATATTAAAAAAACGTGTTCAGCCACTTGGTCTGCCCTGATGAAGGGAAGCGTAAACAGAAGTTTCTAATGACACAAGTTCCTCCTAGTATTTTTATGCACTATAAGCATTCATGAATGATATGAATGAGTGATATGCAGTTCATTGGGAGCATCAAATTAAATCGGTGATTCATTATTGAACAGTTTCGTGCACCAAACACTAAAAAAGGATATGAACACTAATGAACGTTTCCCAAAGGAAAAGGTTATTGCTCAGAGGTTGTGCTTTCTTACCTAAGGATACTTAAGGGAGTTCTCAATTATGTCTCTTTTAAGTATTTCGTCTCATGTGGTTCTCAAATTTCCTTGGGAGAAATAAAAATAGATATGATTAAGACAAATATTGACATGCACAACTATATTTAGGCAATATCACATGGGCAGGAAATTACACAATTTTTTATTTTGCATGTGTTATAAAATATAAAAAAAGATTTCATTTTAGTTGGTGTTTGTGTGTGTATTACTTTTTTAAAATATTTGTTTTAATACACGCAAAATCTATATTAAGACAAAATACATATAAAGCTATATTTAAGCAATATCACATGAACAGAAATTTTTATTTTATAATAAATACAAAAAATAATAAAAAATGTATTACTTTGAATGAATTACATATTTATTTATTGTATTTATTAGGAAATACTTAGATAAATTATTAAGACAAATATGGACATACACAACTATTTTGCATTTATTATAAAATATTAAATAGAGTTTATTTTATTATTTTTATTTTGTATGTACACACACACACACACATATATATATATATATATAAATTATAATAATTATACATGGTAATTTCACATTTTCTCATTACTTACATACTGTATATACAGTACATATGTGTGTGTGACAAAAAATATATCAAGATTATTTAATCATATAGACAGAAAATTGTATTTTATAAATAATTTATAATGAATTGTATTGAATGTTATCTTTTTGCATAAAATATTACATAATGATTATATTGTATTTCAAATAAAATTGTACATATTATAAAAACATTCAATTAGTATTGAATCTCTGAGGCACATGGAAAAAGCCTCAACTTTCCCAATTTATCTTATTGCCAACTAGGAAAAACAATAGAGATATTAAAAAAACGTGTTCAGCCACTTGGTCTGCCCTGATGAAGGGAAGCGTAAACAGAAGTTTCTAATGACACAAGTTCCTCCTAGTATTTTTATGCACTATAAGCATTCATGAATGATATGAATGAGTGATATGCAGTTCATTGGGAGCATCAAATTAAATCGGTGATTCATTATTGAACAGTTTCGTGCACCAAACACTAAAAAAGGATATGAACACTAATGAATATGTAGACAGCAAAACACATCGCGAGCTCTGGTAAATGAAGCAATATTCTGGCCCGAGCGAGCGGAAATTTGAGTGAGTCAGACACAAAAGCAAATGATGTCAGAGAAATCCGACAGGGCAATTAAGACAAAGGCAGCCATAATTAAACAGGAAGTGCTTGCACGGGATTCTCCTGCGCTGCTGTAAAGCCTCCTTTTTAGTCCTGGAATACATCAGGAATCTTAAAAAGCCACATGGTGCATATATGTTGAGCGATGAGATTGTCATGTGTAGCTTTGCAGCGCTGGAGCTTTATGACAGATGCCTGCGAGTCCATTCATTATCTGGGTTTCATTACAGTTATTGAACTTTCGCTTCCATGCGTCAGAGCCGAACTACTGGGCCTTAAATCCTGCGAGGTTCTTAATCAAAACCAGCCTGAACCTCCTCTCTGCCTGTCTTACAGCAAAAATGTCATCTCCTCTCCAAGCTTGCACCCTTCATCTCCGTTTCCCTCTCCCCCTCGCTTCGGTTCTGCTCCTCTCTCTCTAATGCGCCCCCCCCCTTTCAGTCTTGGCCCTCGAACTTCTGGAAAAATGCACCCCCTTAAAGCGGAGCTCTCTAATCTGAGTCCAAAAGAAGTCATCAAAAAGCCCGCGGTTGACCCGTTTCTCTCCCTCTCCCCAAACTCTCCAGTACCTCGGCGAGCACAGTTACCAGGAATGAAGTGAATGGACACAGTATGCGCACAATATAGAGCAGAATCAGGCTTATATAACGTTACGGAGAGGTTCAACGAGACTTGCTCAGCTCCATTTATCAATATTTATTGAAGGGGGCATATAATAGGAAACAGGATTCTCATGGCTGTGGTGAAATAAAGGTAATTTTACACAACACATGGAAGCTTTGCTCTGCAAGTGCAATGAGGCCTGCTACTGCTTCAGCTCAGTCGTTAAAGCAAATATTTTTATGCATGTAATTTTCATTTCATACTGTAGCTAATGAAATGAAATATTTATTTCACTATAAAATTCATGGGTTTTCATTTTAAAAACTTATTCGATTGCAAGTAAAACAGGTCAATGACAAATAGCACTTAAATTATATATATATATATATATACTATATACAGTGTATATAGTATATAATTTATTTATTAGTTACCAGGAATGAAGCGAATGGACACAGTATGCGCACAATATAGAGCAGAATCAGGCTTATATAACGTTACGGAGAGGTTCAACGAGACTTGCTCAGCTCCATTTATCAATATTTATTGAAGGGGGCATATAATAGGAAACAGGATTCTCATGGCTGTGGTGAAATAAAGGTCATTTTACACAACACATGGAAGCTTTGCTCTGCAAGTGCAATGAGGCCTGCTACTGCTTCAGCTCAGTCGTTAAAGCAAATATTTTTATGCATGTAATTTTCATTTCATACTGTAGCTAATGAAATGAAATATTTATTTCACTATAAAATTCATGGGTTTTCATTTTAAAAACTTATTCGATTGCAAGTAAAACAGGTCAATGACAAATAGCACTTAAATTATATATATATATATATATACTATATACAGTGTATATAGTATATAATTTATTTATTTAAGTGCTATTTTCCATTTGGTCAAAAGTTTGGAATAAAGATTTTTTTTTACTGTTTTTGAAAGATGGCCCTTATGGTCTTCTGCATTTATTTGATCAAGAAAAAGAAAAAAACCCCGGTAAAAACAGTATGTATATACTTAAAATAACTGTTTTGTATTAGAATATATTTTAAAATATTATTTATTTCTGTGATGGCCTTCAGCGTCACATAAATCATTCTAATATGATTAAAATAAATAAATAAAAATAAAGTGTTTGTGTATGTATATGCATATGTTTATATATATATATATATATATACATAAATGGATACGTGTGCGCTCGCACACACACACACACACACACACACACACACACACAATTAAAAACCAATGACATTTATTAACACATTTCTTTATTAAATAGATTTTTTTAAAGTTCTATTTGTTGTTGATTTATTTTATCTGCATATCGCAAATATTTTATTTATTTATTTACATGAAAACCCATTTTAATTAAAAAAATGATTGCTCATTTTATTAACTAGAATGACAAAAAAAAAATCGATTTTCCTCCCTGTAAACAATATTTTAATTTTGAGATTTTTTTCTCTATATTTAGAGTATATTTAGATATGTAGGCTATGTGATAAATTCATATTTGTATACATACAGAGAGAGAGAGAGAGAGAGAGAGAGCGCACAATTACAAAATCTCATGTTAACGTGTCTCTCTTTTCCTGTTCATGTTTTTATAATGAGCTGATTTTTGATCACTTGTATGTTTATGGTAAACACACATGTATATTCTTGTACGACTCCTCTCTTAAAGTCACTTTTGATAAAAGCATTTCTAAATGTATGTGACCATGGACTAATCAATAAAAGTCAAAGTTAAAAACCAGATTGACAATCACAAAATGTCCACCAAGCAAAAAAAAAAAAAAGTTGTCCGATACTGTAATTCAGTGGGATAAATGGATTAGTCTCCATGGAGACGGCAGGCGGGAGTTGTAGTATGGAGGTATCGCAGTCTTCACCCAAACAGATGGGCGGTGAGACGGCAGGGAGCAGATCAATATCCATGTGCTCTAGTGAACACAGGCCTCCCTTGTCTGCTGGAGCCAAACCAGCCTGAGGGCCGCCATGGCCTCTCTTCTCTCTCGCTCACTCCCTCAGAACTGACCGTTTTCTCACTGCGGACACTTACTGAAAGAGATACTTATGATCCCGAGGTCATGAAGGCACTGGAGGACACTAAACGCTTTCTAAAGTCGCACTCTGATTCATAATCTAACAGATGACTGTGAAGCCATCTTGAAACAACAATGAAAGAACCTCACAGAGTGTTAACTGACTTGCCTTCATGGGAGCTGGTAAATGTACCAACTGTTCTGGATGCGCTAAGCTTCGACATGAACTGTGACAGTAGGGTAAAATGACAATAATAAACAGTTAAAGGAATAGTCATTTAAATGTACAACAACCACAGAAAACATGCAGAGTTAAAAGGGGTTAAAGGGCAAAAGTTTATGACCTTTACCAGATAAAATAACAAAGTATTGCACTGGAATGAACATTAAAACACACACTACTGCATACTATATAGTATATAACTACTATACTATACAATGCTATATATACTTTATAACTAAATAAGTAACTTCTAAATAAATAACTAGTATGTAGGCTATTTAATAAATGTATACAATAAATGCATATATGATAAAAGAACATTGCATTTAATCAATGCATATGCCTTTATAATAAAATATTAGATTTTTTTAACATAATAATAATAAAATATTAAATTCTGTTCTTTAGAACTATTCATCAAAGAATCCTGAAAAAAAGATATATCATGGTTTCCACAAAAATGTTAAGCAACCGTTTTCAACGTTGATCATAATAATAAATGTTTCTTGAGCAGCAAATCAGCATATTAGAATGATTTCAAAAGGATCAAGTGACACCGAAGACTGGAGTAATGATGCTGAAAATTCAGCTTTGACATCACAGGAATAAATTCTATTTTAAAGTATATTAAAATATATTTGACTCTATTTTATTATACTTATGTAAGAAAATCTTACCAACCCCAACTTCTTAATACTAATGTATAAACAGTATAATTAGACAAAAATTTAGCTTTAAAAAAAAGTTGGATCTAAAAGTATGCACTACTCCTAATCTTGCACACTAGATTCAAATTCAAACAAGTTCTGCTGGCATGACTCTTGTACACTATATAGAACTGATACTATGCAAATTGAGATGCTGCCAGAAAATGTGATTGTACTGTAAAATTACAATAATAATTCACTCCAACCATAACATCTGAATCATTTATGGTAAGATGGTTTGTTCACTGGGATGCTTGTGTGCTACTGTGGGGGCGTTCTTGGAGAGATGTTGCTGTGAGATTGCTCCAGGCCTGGGTTGAAAAGCCATGGCAGAAGGTCATTAGAATCTGGTTTCACATTAGCATGTGCTGAATGGGATTACCCAGCCAGAGGAGACCAACACACACACACACACACACACACACACACACACTCATGCATACTTACCCTACAGGCTTTACTGCTAACAGAGCAGCCATTAGCAGAACACTAGCAAACAGCCTCTCCTGTCTGTCTGTCTGTTGCCATTTCATTGTGATTATTTTTCCTACGAGTTTCCATCCATCGGTGTTCTCAGACTCCTCCATCAGGCTCCTTCTCTGTCTCATCACACTCATAAACACACACACACACACACATGCATACTTACCCTACAGGCTTTACTGCTAACAGAGCAGCTATTAGCAGAACACTAGCAAACAGCCTCTCCTCTCTGTCTGTCACGGTTTCATTGTGATTTTTTTCCTATGAGTTTCCATCCGTCGGTGTGTCCTCAGACTCCTCTATCAGGCTCTTTCTCTGTCTCATCATCACACTCATAAACACACACACACACACATGCACGCACGCACAAAAGTCCAAAATAAGCATTTACTGAAACTATACGGCAACTTACTGATGTCAGATAAAGATATTAGAACAGATCACGACTCACATTTACATTGTAAACATCTATTAGGTGAAATTGGAGTATAAAAATGTGAATAACATAAATGGACTAAAATGATTACAAAAACATTAAATGACCCCTTTAAATCACATGCATTCTTACATCAGCGTGCACTGAAATGTTTCAATATTACTTGCGTTTTCCATTTTAAATTATTTGCCACACAAATACATCAATAAACTACACTACTATACATAATCATAAATTGCTTCAGTAATTAAAACAGTAATACAAACAAAACTGCCAGTGCAACCTCTGAAGGAAATAAATAACGCTCTATTACCCAGTGTCAAAATAGCTGAGCATCTACTGGAACAGGCTATAGTAGGTTGGGTTCATTTTTTTATACAACCTAAAAACCTGTTGCAGTTTCATCTTTCTGCACGACTCCAATCGGCCGGTGGATCTCGAGGGCCTTTTGGTTTATTTATGCGACAGTTGAAACCTGAAGATAAACACAGACAATGTTTAAAATCACCGGGTGCACTGAGAAACACAAAATAACAGAGCACAGGGCACAACGAATTAATATCAATCAGGATTGCATACATGTCTGTTTTTTATTTTTTAAACAAATTTTTGCAAGAATGATGTTGCATTCTTCAGAACCTGGTTGCCAAGGCATTTCTACGTGTTGCGTTCATCCTCGCAAGGTTCAAAACTGGCAAGACTTTCTTTCTTCTATGATGGAACAAAGATTTAGATATTTGGACGACAGTTATTTTCTAATAAATGACATTTCAAAGTTGCATCATTTTTGCTCCACAGAAAAAAGAAAGTCATATAGGTTTGAAAAGACATTGTTGGGTGAACAAATGCTTGAATACTGAAGATTAGAGGTCTGTTCAAAATCTCGAACCCTAAATATGAGCAACAGCAGAAGTGATGTTTGCCTTTGCCGGATATGGGCACCGTTGAGGCCTAGAAACCACACTGACTTTTTTGTGGTTGTAAGTGTGTGTGTGGTCCAAAAAGCTCAGTTAGATCAGTTTATCTATTGTAAGGCAGCAGTTTATTTCTTTTTATTTACTAAATGACAAGTTAGCAATTTACATGTGCACAATAAGATTGATTTAGGCAGCCGTTCAACTTTTAGACAAACTAGAAAATGTAATAGCATGCATTTTTTTTTTTCTAGAGACTCATTAATAACCCATCCAAACCTAAATGTTTATCTGCTCAGTACTCTTGTTATGTACAGAATTAAGATTTAGTGTGCATATGGCGTTACTCACCCAGGCCGCCCGGGGCAAATATGCTGCTGGTGTCCTTGACAACGCTAGACACATATTCATAATCATCATCTGTAGAAGACTGGCTCTCAGCTGCGAAAACATGTTTAACAATGTTTAATGACTTAAAAACCAAACTCAGAGTAAGAGAGTGAAACCAGCACTGATCTAACACTGCTTCCTGTTTACTGCTAGATAGTGTTTCACACACATTTGGTCGATAAGGAGTCTCCAAGTGACTCGTGCATTACTAACAACACACACGTTACTCTTTATGGACTGCACACACACACACACACACACACACACACACACACACAGAGAAAGAGTTGGATCAAGGCTGGAGTCAAAATATTCACTGCATGACTACAAATGGAGTCTCTGTTGACTGCAACACCTGTGGAGAAAAACTCCCTCAGGCTAAAAACACATCTACAGGGATTTTTTAAAAATATAATAATCATGTTGTTTTTGTTTTGGACAGTTCTTGTACAATCACAGCAATGATCAAAGGCCTATTAAGTAGTTCACAATAATGTGATAGTTAAAAAATAAATAAATTTACCCATATTTTATATAGATCTAAAATATTTCTTTTTCATTTTTATTACATATTAACACACGTTTGTTTGTGTGTGTGTGTGTGTGTGTGCACGTGAAAATATATGTAACGAAAATACATATCGCAAGCCGCTTTGGATAAAACCGTCTGCTAAATGAATGTAAAAGTAAATATATTGTAAATATATGTATTAATATATAAATAAAATATATAAAAGAATTCCCACACATACACAGCAAAAAGTCAGTTTATTTATATATACAGTATATATATATGCGTGTGTGTGTGTGTATGTATGTATATTAAATAAAAATTTATATTTATACATGTATATTATTATTATTATTATATGTATATTATTTGTATATTTAATAAAATATTACTATTAAATATTACTATTATTAATATATGATTTATAACAGTAACATTATAATTATTAATTACTAATAGTATTATGATATATAATACCATATTAATATATTGAAGAAAATAAAAATTGTGACAAATGACAAAATTACATACACACAAAATTCATGCTTATAATCAGAATTATTGTGGGATTTTTTTTTTTAAAGACTTTAATAAGTAGCATCTCCTTCAAGGTTGTTACAAATTCCATTCAAATTCAACCTATATCACATAAGACAATGTTTAAAATCACCGGGTGCACTGAGAAACACAAAATAACAGAGCACAGGGCACAACGAATTAATATCAATCAGGATTGCATACATGTCTGTTTTTTATTTTTTAAACAAATTTTTGCAAGAATGATGTTGCATTCTTCAGAACCTGGTTGCCAAGGCATTTCTACGTGTTGCGTTCATCCTCGCAAGGTTCAAAACTGGCAAGACTTTCTTTCTTCTATGATGGAACAAAGATTTAGATATTTGGACGACAGTTATTTTCTAATAAATGACATTTCAAAGTTGCATCATTTTTGCTCCACAGAAAAAAGAAAGTCATATAGGTTTGAAAAGACATTGTTGGGTGAACAAATGCTTGAATACTGAAGATTAGAGGTCTGTTCAAAATCTCGAACCCTAAATATGAGCAACAGCAGAAGTGATGTTTGCCTTTGCCGGATATGGGCACCGTTGAGGCCTAGAAACCACACTGACTTTTTTGTGGTTGTAAGTGTGTGTGTGGTCCAAAAAGCTCAGTTAGATCAGTTTATCTATTGTAAGGCAGCAGTTTATTTCTTTTTATTTACTAAATGACAAGTTAGCAATTTACATGTGCACAATAAGATTGATTTAGGCAGCCGTTCAACTTTTAGACAAACTAGAAAATGTAATAGCATGCATTTTTTTTTTTCTAGAGACTCATTAATAACCCATCCAAACCTAAATGTTTATCTGCTCAGTACTCTTGTTATGTACAGAATTAAGATTTAGTGTGCATATGGCGTTACTCACCCAGGCCGCCCGGGGCAAATATGCTGCTGGTGTCCTTGACAACGCTAGACACATATTCATAATCATCATCTGTAGAAACAACTTACTGATGTCAGATAAAGATATTAGAACAGATCACGACTCACATTTACATTGTAAACATCTATTAGGTGAAATTGGAGTATAAAAATGTGAATAACATAAGTGGACTAAAATGATTACAAAAACATTAAATGACCCCTTTAAATCACATGCATTCTTACATCAGCGCGCACTGAAATGTTTCAATATTACTTGCGGTTTCAATTTTAAATTATTTGCCACACAAATACATCAATAAACTACACTACTGTACATAATCATAAATTGCTTCAGTAATTAAAACAGTAATACAAACAAAACTGCCAGTGCAACCTCTGAAGGAAATAAATAACGCTCTATTACCCAGTGTCAAAATAGCTGAGCATCTACTGGAACAGGCTATAGTAGGTTGGGTTCATTTTTTTTATACAACCTAAAAACCTGTTGCAGTTTCATCTTTCTGCACGACTCCAATCGGCCGGTGGATCTCGAGGGCCTTTTGGTTTCTTTATGCGACAGTTGAAACCTGAAGATAAACACAGACAATGTTTAAAATCACCGGGTGCACTGAGAAACACAAAATAACAGAGCACAGGGCACAACGAATTAATATCAATCAGGATTGCATACATGTCTGTTTTTTATTTTTTAAACAAATTTTTGCAAGAATGATGTTGCATTCTTCAGAACCTGGTTGCCAAGGCATTTCTACGTGTTGCGTTCATCCTCGCAAGGTTCAAAACTGGCAAGACTTTCTTTCTTCTATGATGGAACAAAGATTTAGATATTTGGACGACAGTTATTTTCTAATAAATGACATTTCAAAGTTGCATCATTTTTGCTCCACAGAAAAAAGAAAGTCATATAGGTTTGAAAAGACATTGTTGGGTGAACAAATGCTTGAATACTGAAGATTAGAGGTCTGTTCAAAATCTCGAACCATTAAAACTAAGGCAGCAGTTTATTTCTTTTTATTTACTAAATGACAAGTTAGCAATTTACATGTGCACAATAAGATTGATTTAGGCAGCCGTTCAACTTTTAGACAAACTAGAAAATGTAATAGCATGCATTTTTTTTTTTCTAGAGACTCATTAATAACCCATCCAAACCTAAATGTTTATCTGCTCAGTACTCTTGTTATGTACAGAATTAAGATTTAGTGTGCATATGGCGTTACTCACCCAGGCCGCCCGGGGCAAATATGCTGCTGGTGTCCTTGACAACGCTAGACACATATTCATAATCATCATCTGTAGAAGACTGGCTCTCAGCTGCGAAAACATGTTTAACAATGTTTAATGACTTAAAAACCAAACTCAGAGTAAGAGAGTGAAACCAGCACTGATCTAACACTGCTTCCTGTTTACTGCTAGATAGTGTTTCACACACATTTGGTCGATAAGGAGTCTCCAAGTGACTCGTGCATTACTAACAACACACACGTTACTCTTTATGGACTGTATTTGAGTGCACTCATAGGTAGGTTATGGACATAATATAAAGTCATCCAACATCAGCATTGTGGGTTAAAACTTGCATATACCTTGCAGATGCTCTCAACCTTAGGAGTGGAGGTGAGATTTCTGTTAACTATTGTATGCATCATAGTTTTCAATTAATTAATTACATTTTTGTTTTTTTTTAGCACAATTATCTAACTGTAGGTTAGACCTTCATATTATTTATGCAGCTTGTCTTGCATTTAAAATATTAACACGACCCAGCACATTAAAAAGAACCCATTTTATGGCATGAGATTGCAGGAAAAAAACTATATTAAACTATAAGCTATATATTAATAATAAATAGCTTATAATAACAAAATACATAATAAAAATATAATTTGTAAATAAATTAAATGAGCTAAATAGTTACATGCATTGTTATTCTTAATTTTGTTTTTTTACTTTTTTATTTTAATATTATTTTTGCCTTCACTAGTACATTAAAAAAAGTCAAAGTAAAATAATTATAGAAAAATAAGGATACTTTCTTTTATGTCAACCCCTCATTTAGCATAAGCATTTATTTATTTATTTTGCGGAATTTATCATTTAAATTATGAATAAATTCACACAGAAAAATCCTTTTCCAGATCAGCTTGCATAGGAAATAAAACACGTAACCGCGCACTTACTTGTACTTGAGGATCGTGAAAGCAGACCGTGTGGCTGAGGAAAACACATTTCAGTTCATTAGTTTTAATGATGATCTTTGCAGATCTTAATCTGTGATTATTAGGGTTAAAAAGACTGTGATCATCAGTCAATACAATGCATTTTCACTGGAAATATTCAATCTGTCAGGTAAGTTTTACTAAATGCACTGCCAGTAAGTGTGTGCTAAAGCTCGTTAACTTGTAGGTGTGATCTCAGCTAGAAGCCTCATATATCACAGGAAGAGGCTGAATGTGAATGTGATGTGAAACACAAACAAGAAAGTAATATGACACATCTACAAGTGAGCAGACACACATTACAGGCCAATAACTGCATATAAGGGCGTCATATAAGATTAATATGTACAGTACTTAGTACTTTCATTTAACATCTAACATGAAAACCAAATGAACCCATCTGTCAAGCAAAAATGACTGCAAACATCTTATTACCAAAAGATCATTTACCTGCGAATCTCTATTCATGGACCTCAACTCCCCTGAGAAAAAAAATAAAATAAAAAAAAGATTTATTCAAAACTTATCTTTAAAAATGTGTAATATTGATTATATTTTATGTTGTATGATTTTTGTAGTATTGTTCCAGTTACATCTAAGTATGGAAAATGACAAATTATTATTATTTTCTCTAAAACAATTTACTCTTTTAAATGAAGTATGCGATTTTTTTTGTCTTTTTTGTTTAGGATTTTTTCAAATACTTCATCTTATCCCAATTTAAATATTAAAATGCATACATTAAGCCATTCATTGGTATGTACCTGATGTGTGAACATTATGGCGCTGTATAAAACATCTAACCTTTTGCCTGAACAAATGGCATGCATTTGGAGGCGGGACTATCTGTTGGTTGACCAATAGCAGACGGGGGAAGTTTATGATACCAGCTTGAAAACACTGGCTATGTTCGAAAAGGAAAACTAGCTTACTATTCAGTATGCACTGTATGCTGCCAACTATTTTCTTTTGGTGGCACCCCAGTGGTATAAAAATGACACACTTCACCTCTTTGGACTTTAAAAGTTCAATAGTGGATAAAACAAAAAGGGAATTTAAATTCCCTGAGAGATATGGAAATACAAGCTTCAAATAACTGAACCTTTAACAGATAAACACCAAACGAGAGGGTCTGAACATCCTGGTGATCACATGAAAAAGAAGAACAGAGTCATGAGAGGAGAGTGAAAGCAGCAAGCAGAAGTTTCTGGAACTTAATTCTCCTAAAACAAGCAAGTTCCCATTCACTAAAATTATCTTCCTTTTAGTGCGCAACTAAAGTCACGATTTTGAATTTTGTGTCTACTTTTATTTTCAGTACATTCAGTACTTTAGCCTAGCAGGCTTCAGTTAGCCAAGAGCTATTCAGTCTTATTTTTGGGTTCAAATTAGACCAATCTATGTTTTTTATGTAACTGACTTAAAAAAAAAATTATGGCCAGTCTTAGAATTAACTTGTAAGACTAGTGTAAGCATTTTATGCAACCGGCCATAGGGCAGTGTTGTTGTTAACTAAAGCTAAAACTATTAAAAAAACGTTTCTGTTAATTTAAATAACACTACAATTAAATATATAAATAATAGAGAAATATATAAATAACTTACATTTAAAAAACTTGGAAAATTAGACATGTTGCTTTGGCAACTAGCTGAAATCAAATAAGTACTAAGGCCTGGTCTCACAGACAGGGCTTAGATTAAGCCAGGATTAGACCATAGTTCAATTAGGACATTTAAGTAGCTTTTATAGAAAAAAATGAGACAAATCATTGACAATTACATATTTTAAGATATGTCAATGCAAGTTTCTTTCAGTTAAAACAGCTCAGACATGCATTTTAGGCCCTGTTTACAATATAGTGCGTTTTTGTTTTAAACTGAATTTTAAAATGAAAACGATCCTCGTCTACACTTGCGTTTTCACTGCGTTTCAGAAATGTTCTCCGTCCACACTACACAACCGAAAACGCATGTCACATGACCACTAATGCAGGTACAACAATCGAGCACGATGTCATTGTTTACACGGTCGTCAAGGATAAGCAGAGCGAATGTGGGCAGCCATCATTTTCAAAAGTCTCAGTTTTGGTCCGTTTACACTGGAGTTTATATACACACACACACACACACACACAGAGTTTTGAAATAAAATGGGGTCTGCAGCATTTTCGAAAGTCTCTGTTTTCGAGGGTTGAAAGCGCCGGGGTAGTGTAAACGACAGGCGAAACCTTAGCAAAAGTTATGCATTTTAAAATTAAAACGCACTAGTGTAAACGTAGCCTTAGTCTGGGACTAGGCTTAAGCCTTGTCTGTGAAACTGGGGGTAAAAGTACTAAAAATTATTTGACAATGTTGAAAATTTTAAAATAAATGAAAGCTAATTAAAAATATAAACAAATTTACTAAAAAACTAAAAAAAATTAAAATACAAGATAATTCAAAATATTAAAACTACAATAGTAAATAAATAATACTAACACTGGATAAGGGTGGTTGCTAAGTGGTTATTTACTGGCTACTGAATTTTTAACTCATTCGCCATTTAAAAAAAATGTAATTAAAAAAAAATAAAAGCCAATCAAAATGTCCCTTACCTGGCAATAGCTCATAACCCTCATGATCCATCTTTTTGGGTGCCAGTCCTCCTCTCTGATTGGCTGCTGTTGATCTGTCATAACCCGGTGAGGTGGGAGAGGGCAGGACTGACATGGGCCTGTTTTTAGGTTTGACTGTACTGTACACTGGATTGTTATTGCTTTTCTCTAAATCAGCATTGTCATAGTGATGGACAGTGATTGAATGAGGGGCAGAAGCAGGAGGCTGTAGTTTGGACTTGTTGACGACTGCGTAAGTGTCGTTCATCCTGGTCTGAGGAAGAGGATGAGAAAGCCTGGGCTTGAGAGGTGGATTTCTGAAACCAAAGACAGACAAATACATATTTAAGTTAGGAATACATTTAGTTTTATTTTATGTTTTATTTTAGCTAATTATTTTACATATTTTATCTAGCATAAAATATAATTGAAAGATTTTAAATCAATATATATCATTAATTCAATTATATTTATTAATTTTTACATAATCTAAAGCAGCATAAAGTATACTTTTTAGAAGCATTATGCGATCATTATCTGGGGTACAATAAAATGGACAAAAACCCCTTAAAGGAGGCACCCGGGACTTTAAAAAAAAAAAATTGGACCAGTAAGAAAGCCTCCTAGCAACACAGAAGAGAGTTGTGTGCAAACAAGCACCTACAGAAAACACAATATTGGTGCGTAGTACAAAAACGAGTATCTCAGAAACATATGATCAAGAGATGAGATCACTAGCATGTCAATTACATTGCTAGTTTATAAGCCAATGGGCATTTGTGACAATGTTGATTGTATTAGATTACACAGTGACATGAGACTGCACAGTAGCTCATTCACAGATAAACACCAAACGAGAGGGTCTGAACATCCTGGTGATCACATGAAAAAGAAGAACAGAGTCATGAGAGGAGAGTGAAAGCAGCAAGCAGAAGTTTCTGGAACTTAATTCTCCTAAAACAAGCAAGTTCCCATTCACTAAAATTATCTTCCTTTTAGTGCGCAACTAAAGTCACGATTTTGAATTTTGTGTCTACTTTTATTTTCAGTACATTCAGTACTTTAGCCTAGCAGGCTTCAGTTAGCCAAGAGCTATTCAGTCTTATTTTTGGGTTCAAATTAGACCAATCTATGTTTTTTATGTAACTGACTTAAAAAAAAAAATTATGGCCAGTCTTAGAATTAACTTGTAAGACTAGTGTAAGCATTTTATGCAACCGGCCATAGGGCAGTGTTGTTGTTAACTAAAGCTAAAACTATTAAAAAAACATTTCTGTTAATTTAAATAACACTACAATTAAATATATAAATAATAGAGAAATATATAAATAACTTACATTTAAAAAACTTGGAAAATTAGACATGTTGCTTTGGCAACTAGCTGAAATCAAATAAGTACTAAGGCCTGGTCTCACAGACAGGGCTTAGATTAAGCCAGGATTAGACCATAGTTCAATTAGGACATTTAAGTAGCTTTTATAGAAAAAAATGAGACAAATCATTGACAATTACATATTTTAAGATATGTCAATGCAAGTTTCTTTCAGTTAAAACAGCTCAGACATGCATTTTAGGCCCTGTTTACAATATAGTGCGTTTTTGTTTTAAACTGAATTTTAAAATGAAAACGATCCTCGTCTACACTTGCGTTTTCACTGCGTTTCAGAAATGTTCTCCGTCCACACTACACAACCGAAAACGCATGTCACATGACCACTAATGCAGGTACAACAATCGAGCACGATGTCATTGTTTACACGGTCGTCAAGGATAAGCAGAGCGAATGTGGGCAGCCATCATTTTCAAAAGTCTCAGTTTTGGTCCGTTTACACTGGAGTTTATATACACACACACACACACACACACAGAGTTTTGAAATAAAATGGGGTCTGCAGCATTTTCGAAAGTCTCTGTTTTCGAGGGTTGAAAGCGCCGGGGTAGTGTAAACGACAGGCGAAACCTTAGCAAAAGTTATGCATTTTAAAATTAAAACGCACTAGTGTAAACGTAGCCTTAGTCTGGGACTAGGCTTAAGCCTTGTCTGTGAAACTGGGGGTAAAAGTACTAAAAATTATTTGACAATGTTGAAAATTTTAAAATAAATGAAAGCTAATTAAAAATATAAACAAATTTACTAAAAAACTAAAAAAAATTAAAATACAAGATAATTCAAAATATTAAAACTACAATAGTAAATAAATAATACTAACACTGGATAAGGGTGGTTGCTAAGTGGTTATTTACTGGCTACTGAATTTTTAACTCATTCGCCATTTAAAAAAAATGTAATTAAAAAAAAATAAAAGCCAATCAAAATGTCCCTTACCTGGCAATAGCTCATAACCCTCATGATCCATCTTTTTGGGTGCCAGTCCTCCTCTCTGATTGGCTGCTGTTGATCTGTCATAACCCGGTGAGGTGGGAGAGGGCAGGACTGACATGGGCCTGTTTTTAGGTTTGACTGTACTGTACACTGGATTGTTATTGCTTTTCTCTAAATCAGCATTGTCATAGTGATGGACAGTGATTGAATGAGGGGCAGAAGCAGGAGGCTGTAGTTTGGACTTGTTGACGACTGCGTAAGTGTCGTTCATCCTGGTCTGAGGAAGAGGATGAGAAAGCCTGGGCTTGAGAGGTGGATTTCTGAAACCAAAGACAGACAAATACATATTTAAGTTAGGAATACATTTAGTTTTATTTTATGTTTTATTTTAGCTAATTATTTTACATATTTTATCTAGCATAAAATATAATTGAAAGATTTTAAATCAATATATATCATTAATTCAATTATATTTATTAATTTTTACATAATCTAAAGCAGCATAAAGTATACTTTTTAGAAGCATTATGCGATCATTATCTGGAGTACAATAAAATGGACAAAAACCCCTTAAAGGAGGCACCCGGGACTTTAAAAAAAAAAAAATTGGACCAGTAAGAAAGCCTCCTAGCAACACAGAAGAGAGTTGTGTGCAAACAAGCACCTACAGAAAACACAATATTGGTGCGTAGTACAAAAACGAGTATCTCAGAAACATATGATCAAGAGATGAGATCACTAGCATGTCAATTACATTGCTAGTTTATAAGCCAATGGGCATTTGTGACAATGTTGATTGTATTAGATTACACAGTGACATGAGACTGCACAGTAGCTCATTCACAGAAAATAGAAAGTTTATCTTCCACATTTTGCTTTGGGCAGCTTGACTACATTGGTGCTTTGTGAGACCACATCTACAGCAACGTCTAATGACTGTCTGTCACATTTGCATTCAGTGTTTCTTATGAAAAATGCTACTGACCCAAGGGGAACTGCAAAGGCAGAACACAGCGACTTATAAATGATTAAATTGCTTGTTTGTTCTGTATAATCTGAGCATTAGCGGAAACCGCATTCATGGAAAATATTCACATCTTCAGATCAATCATCATTACAAAAATCATATTCATCTGTATGCAAAGCAGAAATGTCACCATGAACAAGTGCCTGTGCAGAGAAATACATATTCAGCTATACGTCGATGTCTCACAAGATCAACTCACATTAACTCTAGTTACATGTGAGATGAGAAAAGTTCAAATTGCTCCCTGTGGTGTGCGATACAGAACCGACAATAACAGCTTGTAAGCGTCTTGGCTGAGTCCACCTGCGTGACGCACAGTGCCGTAGTTAGCAGATTTGCACAGTTGTCAATCTCAAATTGGCCTCTGGCTGTGTTGCCACCGCTGGTTTTAATCACAGACATCGGCAAACAGGGTTAGAAATGTGGAAATGAGGGTCTTTGTGGTCTTACCGTGTTTTAGGGGGTGCGCTGATGCTGCTTAACGATCCTGATTTTAGCGAAGTCTTCGGTGGAACCGCACTGATGTACAGAGAGGCTGAAGTCTTGAGTTTCCGATACGAAAAAAAACAAGAAAAAAACCACAAACAAACTGAAATACGTACACAGTGTGGGAGAGCAGCTACACAGAGCGTCTGTGTTCAACTGTTGAAGGATGCCTGAATATTTGCATTGAGGAAGCACCCAGCGAGTGTTTCCTGCTAAACTGCTTTTTTAAAGCTCACGGCTCAATGTCTTGAGGAAGTAAAGCCTGATGTGATGTAAAAACAAGAGATGCAGTGGCAGAGTAAATGTATTTTAAACAACATACTCTGTTTTCACACTGTTTCTTCCTAAGATGTCAACAAATAGAAATTGTTCTTTTGTCACAAAGAACATCCACCATCTAAACATCAGTCAATGTACCAACAAGCACTGAAATATTAGTACGTCATCCAGCACAAGAACATTAGGTAATAGTTGGGTGTAATAGAAAAAATGTCCCACTATTCTGTTATTAGATATTTTGCAAATTATCCTAGTGACTGCTGCATACAATGAAAGTTAGTAAAGCAGAAGCTGTCGAGGCCCTAAAAGGGCATCAAGGCATCATAAAAAAAGTAGTCCAACAAGTCATGGGCTGTATACCAAGTCTATGATAGCTCAATATGAGGGGTTTCACATCATTCAAGTGCCGTATTTGAATGTCTTTGAATGCAAATGTCAGCACTATGTCAGAGAGGAAGGCTAGCAATGAATAGCAACTTCTCACTAAAAGCTGACAGCTTTAGATGGATTTGAAAATAGAGCATATGGACTACTTTTAACGTCTGGAGCTTGACAGCATCACTTTTGGTATGGAAACGAGTGGAACAAACAAATGATCTCCTTTTGTGTTCAGAAAATGATACGGGTTTGGACTGACATGAGAGTAAGTAAATGATGACAAAAATTTGATTCAATTACACTATTATTCAAAAGTTTGGGTTCTGTAAGAGTTTTTTAAAGTCTCTTATGCTCAGCAAAACTGCTTTTTGACCTCAAACAGTAGTGTATGTCTTACCTCTGTCTTCTTGTTTTTCATCTCCAAGACATTTTGAAACATCTGAGCAACCGTATGAAAGACAAATGCATACTGCTCCTAAGAAGATTCACAAAAACATAGCACTTGACATCAGGAATTCACATGGTGTTGTGAAATATGACAGACGGGGCTAAATGGGCCTATATCCATGTGATAAAAACATACAGGCTTTGATTATTTACTTTAAAGAGAAGAGGGTTCAATAATAGTTCAAGAATCCATTCTGTAGATAATTTCCATTATATGTGCCATGCAAGAAATCATGTTCTGATGTTACCTTAGTCTGCACAGCTGAAGGTCTCTGTCTTCTGAGATCTAACACCAGGTCCAAGATATTAAAATCCTCCTGTATTTGCTGAGAATAAAAGAAAACGTGTTTCATGTGATAACTGTATGTGTGTGTGTGTGTTAAATTCGTATATATATGTGACCCTGGACCACAAAACCGGTCAATTTTTCGAAATTAAGATTTACACATCTTCAGAAAGCTGAATAAATAAGCTTTCCATTGATGTATGGTTTGTTAGGATAGGACAATATTTGGCAGAGATACAACTATTCGAAAAATCTGGAATCTGAGGGTGCAAAAAAATCTGAATATTGAGAAAATCGCCTTTAAAGTTGTCCAAATTAAGTTCTTAGCAATGCATATTACTAATCAAAAATTAAGTTTTAATATATTTACAGTAGGAAATTTACTAAATATCTTCATGGAACATGATCTTTCCTTAATATCCTAATGATTTTTGGCATAAAAGAAAAATCAATCATTTTGACCCATACAATATTTTTGGCTATTGCTACAAATCTACCCCAGAGACTTGAGACTGGTTTTGTGCTCCAGGGTCACATATATGACACATTGTGTTGCCTAATTCAGTGTGGTTTCTAACTTTAAAAATCACATGCTTCTCCCTCAAGCACTGTGCATATAATTTTGTGTTGTTATGGTGTAAATACCTCTGTCAGCAGTAGATCATTGACATAGTCAACAGCACAGATGACCCCCGTTCTACCGCAGCCGGCACTGTAAAGAGAGAGAAGCCGTCACATTTCCATGATCTGATCCATTCCCTCCTGAGACTCGGTTCAGAGGGTCACGGGGGAATTATGGGCCATATTGTCGGACAGAGCCTCTCTCATGTATATAAAGAGAGGGTAATGAGTAAATCTGTGCTGAAGTCTGGAAGTTAACTGGCTTTTCCAGCGCCACATCAGGTGCTGAATATTTAACATGTCTCGCTTCATTTAAATGGTGCCATTAAAATGCATGGAATCAGAGGAACACAGGCCGGCCCCTGCTGCACCCTAACAACATGGACCGACTCGACTTGATGAATTTTCATGGGCAGATGGGTAATTTGTCAGAGGCACAGAAAAACACAGAGACGGCTGTGTGTGTGATACAGACCTGCAGTGGATCACTACAGGGTCCGTCTGGTTGCCCTGTTTTTGGCGAGTCAGCTCCATCATACCCAGAATGCCATCCGGCACGTCTGGAATTCCGTGGTCTGGCCAGGCAGTATACTGGAAATGAGACACTTCACGAGTTTCCTGTGTGGAAAGATGGCGAGTGTTGAACTCACAATGTATTACCGATTCTTCACCAAATTACAATGCTTAAAATGAACTAAAATGGGAAACATCACACACAGAGATGGTAATGCTAGTTCCTTGTTTGGAACTGTGTTAGAGTAAACAGTGTTTTACAAGATGCTCAAAATGAAGAACACTGCAAATTTGTGGTCTGTCTGATTTTTCTTAAAAACACAAATAGAAACACTCTTAAAGGAACAGTTCACCCCAAATATATATATATATATATATATATATATACACAAATTCATGTATGTGTTTGTGTTTATATATAAATATATACACACACAATTATTTTGTTTTGAATAAATTAATACTTTTATATTCAAGTCTGCATTAAAATGAACAAAAGTGACAGTCAACACTTTGTTACAAAAATGTTTTTCAAAAAAAAAAAGTTATTTTTAACTTTCTATTCAACAATGAGTTCTATTCTGTCTAAATGTATCACGGTTTACACAAAAATATTAAGCAGCACAACTATTTTCAACACTGATAATAATAAATGTAATGGAAGTAATGGCTGTTGAAAATGTAGCTTTGCCATCAGAGGAATAAATTACATTTTAAAATATATTCACATAAAGTTATTTTAAATTGCAATAATATTTAATAGCTTTTACTGTATTTTCCCTCTTCATGGAATCTCTTACATTTTGCTTTTTTCTTTTCAGAAAACAGATTTCATGAGTTTACAGTGTCTCATATCGTTGATCTGCGTTATTGTGTCAAGGCTTTCACCGGTCCGTTTCTGAAGGACCATGTGACACTGGAGACTGCAGTAATAACTGCTGAAAATTCAGCTTTACCATTAACTATTTCACAATATTACTGCATTTTTTATCAAATAAATGCATCCTTGGTGAGCATAAGAAATCATTATTTATTTATATGATTTGTAAATATATATTTAGTACAAACAAATGTTATTACGTCCATTTTATATCATATTCTACTTATGACACACTAGAGACACCACTTACATCACAATATTTTACCACCAACGTCCGAACAATGACTTCCTCATTTGGTTGTGACTCCTCAAACTAAAGAAAAAATGACAGTAATCAGGAGAACTTCCTCTTGTGGGGCCTTGCAGCTGCACAAACTACACTTTGCATCAAACTGCTGAAAAAACTGACAAAACTTTCATGAGGCGTGGAGATAACATCAAAAGCAACTGTTGTGTAAGATTAATATCCTGTATCTTAGAATGAACTGCTGAATTATGAACAATGTTCATTGTTGAGGAGCACAGAAACACTTACAGTTGAGATGGTAAAGGGACCAAAAATAGATGCGTCTGTGGTCGGCGCCCAGTAGACTTCACATTTTTTCTAAAGAACAGAGAGGTTGTTAAAATAGTAAATGGCAAGAAAATGACATTTATAAATGAGAATGAAATATAAAGATCACCTTTCCCATCTCAACCTCTCTACAAGCCATGATTATGACCTAACAAAAAAGAACAGACCAAAAACTAAATCGATTCAACTTCATGAAGTGAAAATAGAACAGATAATTCAATGAAGAGATACTGCATAATTATAGAAAAATAAATAGTGTCTAAGCAGCTCACCTTAACATTGTGTTGCCAAATCATGCGCCAGAAATCAACCAAAGTACTGCTCAAAGGGCCTTGGGTGGCGATATATCTCCTGTTCAGTCCCTAGTGGGAAAAAACATAAAAAATATGATTATTTTACACATCTACTATGCTTCAAAAATATCTGAAAACCTGCACGACTACACTTTTATTTTCAGAGTTCTAAGATCTTTTTGGTCACATATTATCTTGCCTGTCACAAAAAAAGTGCATGATGCCCTTGATAAGAAGTTAAAACGCTGCAGTACCTTGATGAAGCTGGCATTAATATAATCAGATTCATATTCAGATGTGGTTGGAGCTAGACAGACTCTGGTCTGATCATCTGGAATACATAAAAAGAAGAAAAATAACAAGGGATTTGCATATTTTTCCTCTCATCAGTGTGAGTAACTCATTTACCAGGCAACACATTGTGGAGACTCAATTATGAAATATAATGACATGTTATTGCCATTGCAATACTAAAAAACATTGTACTGTAACTATAGGAGGCATGCTTTGACAGAAGTGACAGTAAATTGAAAATGGTATGACAGAGAATCGTGTTAAATAACTTCAGTGAACGATTCTATGTCATACTGAGAGAAACTGTGAGTCACAAATATTTCAAAGCTGATGAGATCTGAGCCTACTGTCAGATGTGAAAATCCTGATATCAAAGTATGCAACATTCTAACACAAAATGTGTTAGTCTTAGAAGCATCAGTAAGAATGGGTTGCAAATAATACATGGAACACCATATGCCATTGTTTTTCCACAAAAGATATGAATTTATATCAATCATGGAGTTATATTGCAGCTGCCAGAGGTGTAAAGTATTGGAGTAAATGTAATTAGTTACTGTACTTGAGTATCTTCTTGGATACTTTGTAGTTGTACTGAGTATCAAAGATATTAGCAACTTTTACTCTCTACTTCACTACATTTTTGAATGAGTATCTGTACTCTTTACTCCACTACATTTGAAATGAGTGTTACAGTTACGCATTACATTTTGCATGGACCTAGCTTTTTCTGCAGCAGTTTATTTCTGCTACAAGAGACGTGATACTGCCTTTTACAGGTCACTGAACGTACTGCATCTTGTGCGTTTTGCCCTTACTCACCCAAACTTGTCAACAAGGCTACTTTATGTGAATGCGAGTTCCTTAGCAAGTATTTGTGAATCAGAGGTGTTTTATATATGAGATGAGGACATGACTGCAGCCGGCAATGAGGCCCAAACCAGCACAGCCACTGCAAGAAGGCTTCGGCTTTTTCATTTTACTTAACATTATTTTATTTATTCATTATACTGAATAATATACCTTTTTGAAGGACATTGTTTTTTTGTTTGTTTTGTCATTTTGAGGTGTTCAGTTTTATTTTGGTTTTAGAAAATAAACGTGATTGCTCTCCTTACAAATAAACTCTTTCTTGTAAAATTCTCAATATTAAAGAATAGAAGAGTCCACACCACAGCTATAATAATAAAGGCACAGAGAAATTATTTTAATGGGCAAATGTTCACAGTATTCAGAACTATTTTTTCCAGCTGATGAATGATAAAAACATTGAAAGCCAATCAGAATCAATCCTGCTATCACGAGCTCGAGAATTTAAAGCGACAGACGAGTGTACGCTTAGTCTGCTGGTGTGGACGCTAATATCATTATCTTTATAGTTATCATTCTTGGTGTGAATGGGGCTTTAAGCTTGTTAGCCCCCTGTGTGTATATATAGCCCTAGTTTTTCTTTAGTTCCTTGTAAGTTGTTTAATGTTGGCCTAATGGTTGTCTGTTTGCCAGTCATTCTGTTCTTTATTCCCTTTGGTTTTTGGCTTTTGGCTTATTGTTTGTTCTAGTTTTTACATTAAATACCTGCACATAGATCCTTGCCTCTGCCTTTTCCCCCAGCTTCTCCACAACATTACAGTTTTTCACTGGCAAATCTCTTTGACTAGTGCATTTTTTGAGCCTATATTTAGTATAAGTAAAATACTTAAGTACTGTTCAAATTAGATACGCTAAGGCTTTTACTCAAGTTGCTTTGCAATTGGTATGGTTTTTAGGTACTTTTTACACCTCTGCTGCACAACTTCTAGATATTATTGCTTAAAACTTAATACAATTTTGCAGTTTGTTAAAAAAAAGATTTATTTTTGACTAATTAAAAAACGCTACTAAAAATATAGTCCTTATTAACATATTTCCTTTGCAAAACTCTCACATCATAGTGTCATATTACAGTTTTGTTCAGTATAAAAGCAAGCAAATAAATAAATAAGCAAGCCTGACTGGGACAACAATTTTTTTTCATGCATTTTCATGCAAAATTATGCTTGCTGCTTTTTTGACTACATATTAATATCAACATATTAACTATATTAAATATAAAAAACTATATAAAATATATGTCTCACTGCAGGACTGTTTGAATTGCAATGAATTGTAAATATTAACCTAAAATGTTGAAACAATAAAGGTCATGATGTTGTTATTTGTTAACACATATTTCTTAAAACAATTGTATGACGAGAATTGCATTGAATTCATTTAGAAATAACAGAATAAAGAAACCTTGACTGATAAGGCTACGTACAGGGCAGAATATCCCTATAGCGGTTTTTCTTCACATTTTCTTTGATTTCTCCTACGGCAGTGGACAGGCCATAATCCCCTTTGAGTGATGCACTTTTCTGCCGTATCAACTGAAACAGGAAAGAGAAAACACACATGTAACAGATCAAAAACAAGGTTGTTTTTTTTTTAAACATTTTAAAAATTCTAATTTTAGTAGAATGTTAATTGATTGCACCATCTGACCACAAGGTGGTGTCCTTTTGCTTGTTTGCATTGCTATGCCATGTTGCATTCCTTTAAATAGCTCATGGAGTAGGGCATTCCTGCAATACCGAAGGCTGCAGTTTCAGGACCCTATAGTTTTTTTATTTACAGTTACATTTGAAACTTTTTTTTATAACACTTCCTTTTGAATAGTTTATTTGTATTATAGTTGTTTAATTGTATACATTTAATTATTGTCCTCACCTAACCCTGTTTCAATATATTCTATATGTATTCTGGTTTTAAATTCAGTTTTCTAAGAAAGAACGACTTGTGCCTGTGCAAGACTTCAGTTCATTAGCCGTCTGATGTGTGACCCACTTGACGAAGTGCAGTAAACGGTAAAACAGGTGTGCTACAAATGAGTGTTTATTAGTACGTTAATAAATTTAAAATAATTTGAAAACAAATACCAGTTTACAACATCCAGCAGCACAATGAACTGCTCAAGTTCACGTTAGGTCATATACGTTTAAAACAATAAGATGGAAAGATTTTAAAAAATAAATGATTTCCATGGATCATGGAATTGGCTATGGTGGCGCTGTCACAAAAAAATAGGGTCCTAGAAATGCGGTCTGAAACGGCAGCCTCTGGTATTGCAGGAATGTAGTAGTGTGCATAAAAGCCATGAAAATGGTCTTTGTTATTTGAGGGCGAATGTGGTTTATGAAACAGTCAAGATCAATAAACAACTTTTTTTCAACCATGCTCAGCATACTGAAACCTCCAGTATAACATTTGTACTAAATTTACAATTACGCATTTAGAAGATGTTATTTTTATGCAAAGTGATTTGCATTGCCTTCAAGGTATATTTTTGACTCATTAACGGGAATCAAACCAATGACCTTCAATTAGGCCTGTCGCAATAATCAATATATCGACTTATCGCGCAATATATGTACATGACCTCAATCATTTTTGATGACGCAACATATCGCCCATTATATTTACTTAGAAATTAATGTCACCATGTTTTGTACATTCCACTTGCGCCTGTGTCTTTTGCAGCTTCTCACACATAATGTGGTGTAATCATGAGGTGCTAGTTCAAATAAAAAAAAATGCTTAGCTACAAAAAAAGTTTCATCTGCAGATGTGGTCTTGTTTAGGGATCTGTGCCTTTGTGCATACGGACATCTGAATGCTAAGTAGTGACGGTGTTTTTCAGCAATAGTGTGCACCCTTAAATTACAGAGAAAAGAAGGTCAGGGAAAAATCTGTAGATGGATAAATCTCCATACAAGTTCTTTTGTGCATTTTTCTTTTTTCTTGTTACTTTGCACTTTTTGTTAGAAAATGTTTATTTACTATTTATTCGGGTTTTTTAAGGTATCTAATATTTTGATACTTAATTTCCATGATCTAAATATTCTTAAAAATGAAACGTTTGTTGTCATTTGGAAGTGTGTAGGCCTTCTTGCATTATTATGCTGTTACATATAAAATGGGCATAAAATGGTCTTTAAAATTACAATAATATTGCTTATCGCAATTATTTCTGGGGCATAACAAAAAGTTGCTATCGTGACAGGCCTACCTTCAATTATTCTCAAACAAACAGACAGGTTATAAATATCTGTAAATAGAGACAGCAAAATTTTCATGACCTAAAACTGCTCTCTGTTTTACTTCCATTCTCTAAAAGCAGAAGAGATCAGCAGCACACATGTGCTATTTTCAACGCAATGCTCTCGGTTAGGTCTCTGCCAATGAAGCCACAGAGCATCTCAACCCATTTCTGCCCCTTTCACCACATGCACTACAGTCTCAAGTGTTTTTTTTTTCCACAGAGGCTTCAACTTCTGTCTCTGAATGCTGCCCGTAGTTAATAACTGAGAAACTAAATGAGGAACTGTAGATCATGCTGGTCATAAATGCCCTCTTACTTTTACTAATGTAGCCAAATGAGTCAAAAAGCAACAGATACTTCGGCAAAACCTTGGTCTGACTGTAAATGCTTTAAAAAATAAATGCTTTAATTAAGTTATGAAAACATTATTTCTGATCAGTGTTGGTTGTAATGCTTTACTAAGTAATTTACTACTGTAATTTAATTACTTTTCCCTTGAGAAAGTGAAGTAAGGAACTACTCTTTTTTTTGTAATTTAATTACAGTTACTTCAGTAATTGCATTAAATACTGTACAGACTATAGAACAATTCTATATAAAATAGGGTGACCATACGTCCTCTTTTTCCCAGACATTCTTTTTAGAGCTTGCGTCCGGCCGGGATTTCTAAATCGCCTAAAATGTCCGGGATTCGGCTTTTGCTTTCTACAGGGCCACTGAAGCTTTTTAGCTGCGTTTTTTATAAATATGCATAACAGTGACTGTAAAATATGTATTTCAGGTATGGAAATTACATATTTTGAGTTTTGATATTTGGGATATTGCGCTACTTTGGGCACTACTTTAACCACCAACAAACCACACCCCAGCCCCCCGCCCCGTCCGCACCCACTGTCCTCTTTTTGGAAAACTAAAATATCGTCACCGTAATATAAAACAATAGTGGATTTAACATCAAAATTCAACAACTCATGTTAAAATATATGTTTTTAATGTAACCTTGTCCCTTTAAATACTTTGGTCAGTTCAAGAATAATTTATGCAATTTTATATTATTTATTTAAAAGAATAAAAAAAGAAGTTTCATGTCTTTCTTTGTATTGCTCAACTGGTCGAGGTTGATATGGGATTTAGAAAGTAATTAATAAGTCATAGAATATTTTTTAAGAGAGAGTAATTACTACAGTAATCTACAGTAATTACTAGAGGTTGACCGATGTATCGGTTTTGCCGATTAATCGGCGCCGATAGTTGATTGCTGGAACTATCGGTTATCGGCAAAAATCCATGCCGTTAGTTTTCCGGGTTGCGTCCATTGCTGGAGCGGCTGAGAAGGGTCTGCTGTCATTATACAGTGCGAGAGCGGCCTCTAGTGGTTGAAATCACTGACAGCACGTGCTATTTGTTTAGACACGTGATACTGCACACTGAACAGAGCGGGAAACTTCAGATGCAGATTTAAATGCAGCCGACAGAAAATCCTGCCGCGCCATTCACATAGTTTTCCATTAAATTACATTATATTGGCCCTGAATCGTTGTTAATGTACATAATGAATTGTGTATTGTGCATTTTCAGCAAAACGTTTGTCTTTCTGTGGCTCTAATAAAGTCTGTGTGCTTCATTTATAGAGCTATAATATAGGTTGCGCTTTCTCTTTCCGTTTGCTCCGTTTTAATCAATTTTAAAACAATCGGTTAATTAATTGGAATCGGCCAATGTGGTCCAACCTAGCTATCGGTATCGGTCGACCTCTAGTAATCACATGAATTAGTAGCCAGTGTTTCCTATTCATTAACTAGACTGTGGCGGCCCGCCACAGTTTCATAATAAACCGAAGATATATTTATACTTATAACATAAAAGTTATTTAACGTTGTGTTTCACGCCATTGCTTTGGCAAGTATCGGTCAAATGAATTAAAACCGAAAGCGTAATATGACTTATCAAGTCTGTTTGTGCTGCTTGTTTCAAAGTGAAGTGTGCACATTGCGTAGGGCACGCGATCGGCTCGTGATCCGGTGTTTTCCGCGTCTCAGAGCGACTCCGTTCACAGTGAACACAGTGAACTCCGTTATTGAATGTGCTGTGAGTTTAGCACGTTTGGGAACGCAACGGCCACCAGTTATGCATAATTTGCACATTTGCATAACCCACCACAGTCTCACAAAATCCTTTGGGAAACACTGGTAGCTAATAAATTACTTTTCTAGAGTAACTTAACCAAGACTGTTTCTGATGTTCTGTGAAAGTTCAAAACAAACAGTTTTTAAAAAAATATATATTTTAAAAACATTTTATTTCTTTGTGTGAACGTTCATGAAAACATTAAGGGGTTGTTACTTTTGAATGATCTCTGAACGTTGTGAAACAAATGGAAGAATGTCCAGCTAAAACGTTTCAGAAAAAGACATTCCACGAATGATGTAGAAATAAAACTTCTTGTGCTATTGTTTTGAGAACATTATTAAAGACCACATCGTTTTGAATGTGCAGTCTCTTAACATCACTTGAAGAACTCTTGTTCATCAATTTGACTTCAGACGTCAGAACGTTCTGAAAATGTTTTCATTGTTTCAGTGTCAAAAAGCTTGAATGGAATCAGCAGTGAGATCTTTCACCTCTGTTTACTGTTGCTCATGCAAATGTTGTGTGACATTTTTGTAATCTAGCCTGCAGTAACAACTCATTTGCAAACACACATGCAAATGAGCAATTTGCTAAAAACACTTTAGAATAATTCTCACTAATAAAATTAGTAACAATAAGATTAAAAATGCACATTCATGTAGTTGGAAATGTTGTTTTATATATATATATATTTGCCAAATATTTTCAAATACACAAAAACATACTGTGAGAGTACCACGGTATAGCCCTACTGATGATACAGTATATGATGGTAATTCCAAGGAACTTTGATTACCATGGTACCACGTCTAAAAACCATGGCAATGCCATGACACAGTGTTGGTGGAACTGAATGACACCCATATTCATATATCATGGTATTTACATAATACTCCAAGGTACTTCACTTACAAAGAAGTACCCAAAAGTACCACGGTAATAGCTACAATGCTTTTTGACATGTACCATGTAAAAATCATATAACATTCTTAGAAGTACCTGGGAGTGCCACATATATGTACCATTTATATACCAAAGTATGGTAATATGATCACTGTGCTATGGTATCCAGCACTTTTTTCGGGCAAGTGTGTTTGCATAGAGGTTTTCAAGAGCCGGTGTGAATAAATATAGATTTAAATTCAAAGAGACAGGATAGTCTGTGCATAATCTGATGTTTTATTCGGACCCAGAATAAGGCGAGATGAACATCGCGGAGCGCTAAACATTCCGTGCAGTGTATGTTTCATTCATACTCGAAGCCGGAGGGTGCTCTCGCGCAGAAAGTCGTACGAGGAAATTCCTAATATGGACAAAAGCGTCCAGCTATCGCTGTATGAAAACAGTTGTTTTCACAAAAAATCAGAAATGTTTGGAAACATGAAGACATTAAACATACAACAATGCGACAATATATGGTTTATTTGTGTTTGTCAAGTCATCTCCAGGTAATAAATAAAGTATATGAATAATGCAGTGCTAATTGACATAGCATTTATTACGATATAGAAACTATTCTGCCTTATTATGTGATAAAAAAATTTTTTTGTAGTATATAAACAAATCATTATTATTGGTCACTGTCCAGCAGTTATCTGATTTCTAAGCCAATTAAAGCTAGAAATTAGAGAAAAATTAAAGTTGCCTATACACTACCAGTCAAAACTTTTAAATATCTTTTAAAGAAGTCTCTTCTGTTCACCAAGCCTGCATTTATTTGATCCAAAGTACAGCAAAACAGGAAAAATTGGAAATATTTTTACTAGGCTATTTCAAATAACTGTTTTCTATTTGAATATATTTTAAAATGTAATTTATTTCTGTGATCAAAGCTGAATTTTCAGCATCATTACTAGTCTTCAGTGTCACATGATCCTTCAGAAATCATTCTAATATGCTGATTTGCTGCCCAAGAAACCTTTTTTTGAGTAATTTTTTTCAGGATTCTTTGATGAATAGAAAGTTCAGAAGAACAGCATTTATCTGAAATAGAAATCTTTTGTAACATTATAAATGTCTTTATCATCACTTTTGATCTTCATAAAGCATCCCTGCTAAATAAAAGTGTTAATTTCTATAATTTATTTTCCAAAACTCTAAGATTTTGAATGGTATAGTGTATAATGTTACAAAAGCTTTTTATTTCAGATAAATGTTGATCTTTGGATCCTTCTATTCATCAAAGAATCCTGAAAAAAATTACTCAAAAAAAGGTTTCTTGGGCAGCAAATCAGCATATTAGAATGATTTCTGAAGGATCATGTGACACTGAAGACTGGAGTAATGATGCTGAGAATTCAGCTTTGATCACAGCAATCACTTTAAAATATATTCAAATAGAAAGCAGTTTTTTAAAATAGTAAAAATATCTCACAACATTACTGCTTTTGCTGTACTTTGGATCAAATAAATGCAGGCTTGGTGAACATAAGAGACTTCTTTATAAAACATTAAAAATCTTACTGATCAAAAACTGTTGACTGGTTGGTTATATAGATTACAGAAATGTTTTACAGAAAACATTTCTGTCCCCCTCACACTGTAAAAAAAATTCCGTAAAATTTACGGTAAAAAAATGGCAGCTGTGGTTCCTGGAATTTTACCGTAAAAAATACGGTAGCAACATTTTAGGTTTTACGGTTTTAACTTAAATTTAGTTAAATACCATAATTTCATTAACTGATAAGATATTATATACCAACCTATTGAAGTACTGAAATCTGTTTTGTACCTTTGTAATACACTGATAACCACCAAATGCAGGTGGTGATGAGAAAGTCACATGATGAACCAAAGCCCATCACAAGCAGCTTTTAAATAATAACATATATAGAAGGTGCACAGTGTCATTCACACAAACACTAAACACTATCACGGTAACACACATGAAA
>NW_015505243.1:1642172-1664727 GCF_001515645.1 Sinocyclocheilus grahami
CAAGCAGCTTTTAGATAATAACATATATAGAAGGTGCACAGTGTCATTCACACAAACACTAAACACTATCACGGTAACACACATGAAACTGAAATAATGCAATAAACATTAATTTAACAACATTAGGTGTAACACACAACCCTAATATACAAAACTGATAAGAAAAAACTAAGTAGAAACATAGTTATTTCAACAAAAAAACATCAAATTTGAAATGTAACAGGGAATTCTGGGAATGACAATTTACGGTTATTCACTGTAAATTATACGGTATTTTTCACTTCCAAATACGGTATACTACCGTAGAATTAATGTCCAATACATGTAATGTCCAATACAGTTTTTCACCGTATATAGTAGGGGAATTTACCGTTAACCATTTAACAGGTTTTTACTGTAGCATTTTTACAGTCTTTTACCGTTAAATTCACGGTCATTTTTTACAGTGCACTTCTGAAATGATGGCTACGCCCCTGATGGTATCAACACATTATTTTCTGTAAGTGTTCATAGAACATCAAAGTAGTGTCCAAAAACATAGCATTACCACGGGACCAAAAAAGATAGCACAAATCACACTTTTCAAACAAAGTATTTCACAAAGAGAAAGTTGTTAAAAAGACATTTTGACAAGTGTGGTTTTTCGGTCCTTTGAGTAATATAATGACTGTATCGAAAAACATGGTAATTCTATGGTATTTGAACTGATATGACCTGTTAAATAAAATGAAGAAGTGTCAATAGTATATATTTAACTAAAAAGGACGTGTAAAAGTTTAGGACTTACTTTGAACTCGGTGGAGATGAGCTGGTCTCCAGAGCTGTCACGGTCGGACAGACAGCGGACCCGCTCCACAAACCTCAACAGGTGCGCTTCCATCACCATATAACCACGCTCTGCAGCATCTTACTCCGTCATTTTCTTGATACTCGACTCCTTGTACAGTCTTAACTATTACTATACGATCGTTTGCAGGAGAACTGCTCTGTTTCCGTGTTTGTAAAGTTATCCAGGCAGCAAAACTGACAGAGGGAAGTTTCTCCCTCTGATACTTTTGTCACCTTCATGTCCGGCGGTGTGTCAATCATCAGCCGTCGCCACGCCTATTTTATCATTCCAGCCAATCCGCTGTCAGAACCGTACCTGTAGCTGTAGAGAGAAACTACGCTCTCATTCAGCGCAGACTAGTCTTGTGAACATAAACTACACTTCCCATCAGCCTTTGCGGCAGCAGAAAAACGCTACAATAAAAACAGTCACACAATGCACATCTTTTGCGCTTCATTATGTTGCATTAGTGCTAAATCATTCCTGTCTTTATAGGAAAGTGGAAAAGAAAGAGAAATAGGCTGTCCAACGACCACAACCACTTGAATGCACCTCATGTCACAATTACGATTTCCAAACTTGTAAGAACCAAGCAGGAACTTCCCACATAGTGAAAACGTTGCACTTAACAGTGGGCTACAGATCCGCTTTCTGTTGTAGATCGCTAATAATTTAGACAGAGACAAACCCAAAAGTTTTTTTCTGCAAAAAAAAAAAAAAAGAGTAAAGGCTTGTGATATTAACAACTGAATGTTAACCACCATTGTCAATCAGTCATACATTTTGAGATTCAGTAAAATATTTTTAGCAGTTTGATTGTATTACACATCAGCAAAAGAATGTCACAGCAGTAATGGTATTTTGGCATTAGGCCTATGTTTACTATGGTAAATATTTCATATGTCTCTGGGACATGTCTTATTTATCAATTGGCATGTTACCTGTGACGCTATGTGAATCATTCAGCTTTTATTTTGTTCTATGGACCAAAGAATGATCACAAATCATTCTTTCAATTTTTTTAGACTTTGCACACTATTTTGACACAGCTTTACATTTTATATTTTTACATTTATATAGCGCTTTTCTAGGCACTCAAAGCGCTTTACATTGTCAGGGGGGTATCTCCTCATCCACTACCAGTGTGCAGCATCCACCTGGATGATGCGACGGCAGCCATAGTGCGCCAGAACGCCCACCACACACCAGCTTACTGGTGGAGAGGAGACAGAGTGATGAAGCCAATCAGCAGATATGGGGATTGTTAGGAAGCCATGATGATCAGAGGCCAATGGGCAAATCTGGCCAGGATGCCGAGGTCACACCTCTACTCTTTTCGAAAGACATCCTGGGATTTTGAATGACCACAGAGAGTGACCACAGAGAGCTTTATCATTCAATCAGTTTCATGTCCCACTTTAACCTCCTCTAAATCAGCACTGCCACAGACCAGTTAGAAATAATTCTTTCAGCAAGAGATGAAGCATCATATTCATCCTATTACACGGTTTTAACTGCTCTCTGATCCCTAGGCATCATGTGATAACCTCTGGGATTCCAGACTGAGTAATGGAGAGCCACAGAGATCCATTGTTTGACATCAATAGAACGAGTGTTTCCACCCTTAAAACAAAAAAAACCCCCATCAAGTCCAAAAGATTCTCGCTTTGAGGGAAATGAGAAACAGACAATATGCAAAGCAGTAACAATAGAGGAAGCTGGGAGTTTCAACCTGAGGACACTTTAATAGAGGAGACTGGTAAGTTTCCATCTAGCTTGGCCCAGGCAAACCTCAATGGACAGAAAAAGGACCACTTGGCAGGTTGTGCTGTGGATGTCCCAGCCATCTCTGACTTATAGCAATGAAGATATAATGTCAGAGAGTTGGAGGCAACACAGGAAGCATGTGTTTGTGCTGAGCGAGGCAGGGAAGCCCATCTACTCACGCTATGGCAACGAGGAAGCCCTCTCCTCCAACATGGGTGTCATGATGGCGCTGGTCTCCTTTGTCCAGGCTGAAGGCATCATGATTCAATTTATTTTTTCAGGTGAGATCCACCATCTTCATTTAGGTTTTTTAAACTGTCTGATAGTTGTCTTTAAAAAAAAATAAAGGTTCTTTGCAGCAACTTAGTTTGACAACAATAACAAAAGGAAATTATTGAAGAACAAAAGAACTTAAAAAAAGGTTCAGGTTGTAAATTTCCTTAAAACTTTCTTTGAAAGTAATACAGGATGGCTTTTGCTTCTTTCAATATATGGTTAATGTTAAAGTTAATATTTAAATGGAAATTTAGTGTATAAACAAGTTCACAAGAGTTATATTTAACATATTTGAAATTTACAGTATTTTTCTTTCTTGGACAACATAAAATATTTTATTTAATCTTATATAAATTATGGGATTAAGCCATTTAATCTCTTAAATACTGTATACTATGGGATGCATTAAATTGATCAAAAATGACAGTAAAGACTATCACAAACATTTTTTTTTTCAAATAAATGGTGTTATTTTGAACTTTCTAATCATCAAAGAGTCCTGACAAAAATGCATCACAGATTCCACAAAAATATTAAGGAACTGTTTTCAACATTGATAATAGTAATAAATGTTTTTTTTGCACCAGATCAGCATATTAGAATGATTTCTAATGAAACTTGTGAGTTTTTAGAATTTGAGTAAACTAATGGCTGCTGAAAATTCCCCTTTGCAGCACACTATTTTGACACAGCTTTACATTTTATATTTTTACATTTATATAGCGCTTTTCTAGGCACTCAAAGCGCTTTACATTGTCAGGGGGGTATCTCCTCATCCACTACCAGTGTGCAGCATCCACCTGGATGATGCGACGGCAGCCATAGTGCGCCAGAACGCCCACCACACACCAGCTTACTGGTGGAGAGGAGACAGAGTGATGAAGCCAATCAGCAGATATGGGGATTGTTAGGAAGCCATGATGATCAGAGGCCAATGGGTAAATCTGGCCAGGATGCCGAGGTCACACCTCTACTCTTTTCGAAAGACATCCTGGGATTTTGAATGACCACAGAGAGTGACCACAGAGAGCTTTATCATTCAATCAGTTTCATGTCCCACTTTAACCTCCTCTAAATCAGCACTGCCACAGACCAGTTAGAAATAATTCTTTCAGCAAGAGATGAAGCATCATATTCATCCTATTACACGGTTTTAACTGCTCTCTGATCCCTAGGCATCATGTGATAACCTCTGGGATTCCAGACTGAGTAATGGAGAGCCACAGAGATCCATTGTTTGACATCAATAGAACGAGTGTTTCCACCCTTAAAACAAAAAAACCCCCCATCAAGTCCAAAAGATTCTCGCTTTGAGGGAAATGAGAAACAGACAATATGCAAAGCAGTAACAATAGAGGAAGCTGGGAGTTTCAACCTGAGGACACTTTAATAGAGGAGACTGGTAAGTTTCCATCTAGCTTGGCCCAGGCAAACCTCAATGGACAGAAAAAGGACCACTTGGCAGGTTGTGCTGTGGATGTCCCAGCCATCTCTGACTTATAGCAATGAAGATATAATGTCAGAGAGTTGGAGGCAACACAGGAAGCATGTGTTTGTGCTGAGCGAGGCAGGGAAGCCCATCTACTCACGCTATGGCAACGAGGAAGCCCTCTCCTCCAACATGGGTGTCATGATGGCGCTGGTCTCCTTTGTCCAGGCTGAAGGCATCATGATTCAATTTATTTTTTCAGGTGAGATCCACCATCTTCATTTAGGTTTTTTAAACTGTCTGATAGTTGTCTTTAAAAAAAAATAAAGGTTCTTTGCAGCAACTTAGTTTGACAACAATAACAAAAGGAAATTATTGAAGAACAAAAGAACTTAAAAAAAGGTTCAGGTTGTAAATTTCCTTAAAACTTTCTTTGAAAGTAATACAGGATGGCTTTTGCTTCTTTCAATATATGGTTAATGTTAAAGTTAATATTTAAATGGAAATTTAGTGTATAAACAAGTTCACAAGAGTTATATTTAACATATTTGAAATTTACAGTATTTTTCTTTCTTGGACAACATAAAATATTTTATTTAATCTTATATAAATTATGGGATTAAGCCATTTAATCTCTTAAATACTGTATACTATGGGATGCATTAAATTGATCAAAAATGACAGTAAAGACTATCACAAACATTTTTTTTTTCAAATAAATGGTGTTATTTTGAACTTTCTAATCATCAAAGAGTCCTGACAAAAATGCATCACAGATTCCACAAAAATATTAAGGAACTGTTTTCAACATTGATAATAGTAATAAATGTTTTTTTGCACCAGATCAGCATATTAGAATGATTTCTAATGAAACTTGTGAGTTTTTAGAATTTGAGTAAACTAATGGCTGCTGAAAATTCCCCTTTGCATAAAATAAAATTACATTTTAAACATCATAAACTTATGTGAAAAACTTATGTCAACACAGGAAAGATTACATGGGATCTTTACATTCTGCATGTAATTAGGGTCTATACATATATCAATAATTTTTGACTCGTTTTAAATTTTGAAAATTTTTATAATAAGCATTTTTACATATATATATAATAATGACAGACAACAGCTAATATTACTCTGTTCTTTCCCTCTGTTTCCCTCAAATGAGCATATGGTGGTCTTTTTGCTGAAGGGTCCACTGGTCCTTGTATCCGTGTCTGCCATTGCAAGTCTGAGCAGCAGCTGTGCAGCGAGCTCCTCCATGTTTATCATCAGATAGTCAGCATGCTCACGCAGGCCAGCATAAACCGCATCTTTGAGCGCCAGAGGAACTTTGACCTGCAGCGTCTGCTGTTTGGCTCGGAGAAGGTTCTGGACGGCCTTCTATACCAGAAAACAACAACAAAAATAATTATATTTTTTTACATTAATATTATAGAATATGAATCAATATTCTGTTTATTAAAGCCAAGTATGAATCTCATCAAGTTAGTGTTTTTAAGCATTTCACGTTTATTCCAAAATAACTCAAGGCAGTAACAATTTAAACTATATATTTTATTTGTGAACTTATGTTCAGCTATCTTTTTAATAGTTAACGTTTAACTATTTTTGAATTATTCGGTTCATCGGTCATCAAAGCTCAGTAAATATTAGTCACAGACAGAGATTTACTTTAAATTTCAACAATCTGATTACTCACTAAAAACTCCCACAGATCAAGTTTTCAGACCATTTTAAGTCTTATTTTGACGTAACAAAGTGGTTATATTTAAATGTATGCGTTGTTTACTTACTTTTTAAAATGAGTCTTCCCATTAATGCCAAACGTAGAACGCGCATGACCACAAGAGACAGGATTTTGCATAAACCAATCACAGCCGAACATAGCCAGTCACATCCAATCATATCGTGATGAAGGCATTGTCTCCTCTCATGTGATTTTCCCCCATTCATTCTCAATTACCCCCACAGCATGCTTTAGTTCAGGGGTAGGCAACGTCGGTCCTGGGGTGCCAATGTCCTGCAGAGTTTAGCCCCAACCCTGAAAAAAACCTCACCTGCCTGTAGCCTTAGTAATCCTGAAGACCTTAATTAGCTTGTTCAGGTGTGTTTGATTAGGGTTAGAGCTAAACTCTGCAGGACATCGACACTCCAGGACCAACGTTGCCTACCCCTGCTTTAGTTGGTCTGTTAAAACTCAATGGGCTTAGGGGAGGCGAGAGAGACACGGAGTCCTGCTGTAACTTTACCTGCTGGTGTCACTGTTGGACAGACTTTCTTTAGAAAAACGAGTGATTTATACACTTTTTAATGTTATATTTTATAATATTGGCGTTGTTTTATGTTTGTACTACGAATTTCTATTCTCATCCAATATTTTGAGGATATATATATATATATATATATATACACACACACACACACACACACACACACACACACGCACACACAATTTTTTCTCTGCTTTGCACACACAAAGTTCAATAAAAATAAGTTTGAAGAAAAATATTTTTTAGATATGTAATATATATAATGTAAAAATATTACATTCTGCATGATAAAATATAAAGATTTCACAGTGATCTGATAAAACCAAGTTTGTACATGTGAAGATGAGTGGAGAGTAGGCCTATAGAATAAGAAAAAAATAGCTAGCTAGCGAATATGTGCATATTAACAGTGTAAACATGAATTAACCATGCGACCATATAATGATTAAATGTTAATAAATTAAGTGTATCAGCAATCATAAATCAAAGAAGAAATTTCTTAGAAATATATTTTACCTAGATGATGAGGATCACTCAGTCGCTTTGTGTCAAACTCAAATGCAGTTAAGGGGTTTTTGACCAGTGAACGTGTGCAAATATGCAATTTGTCCATCGTTAAAACGGTGACATCACGTTACGTTTTCATCAACAGGTTACAGAGTTTGTTGTAGCTATATGGGCGCTCAGTTTTTTCCTGTTGTAAAATACATTTGGCCAAAATCTCATTTTATAAAAGATTAAATGCTACTGTATGCACAATGCTATTTAATGACTAGATGGCAAATGCTAGCCCTCTCTTTCCAGTCCCACATGTCTCAGGCCTCAAATACATCAAATATGAGCCTTTATAGACAGTGTTTCTTGCGTAAAGAAAACGCTGTAATTATTCAAACAACAAGATCTTTATTTAGGCTACCCTTGCAAGTTGCTGTGGAACTTCAGTTCATTCAGTGAAGACAGAGGGTGTGGAGTTATGAGGTTTTTACTGGCAGTTTGAGCGGAGCCAACAAGATTAAGTCACAAGCTCTTTATAATACCTTTCAGTCACAAGCTCTTTTTAATACCTTTCATTCACAAGCTCTTTTTAATACCTTTCATTGGCTAAATATTTCTAAAACAGACAGACAGACGTAAAGGGTGACCAATAGCATTGATTTATTGAAGAAGAAAAAACACACACACAAAAAAAGGACACTTTGGAGTGTAAGGGCAAAAAGGGCATGTGCTCTGCACAGGTTGAGCCCTAACTGTGCACGTGCCTGTCTACCATTCTGCAGGCAAAGAAACTCTGCTGGCCTGGGTATGTTTTCAGAATCAAGACAACTTCAGTAGATCAGCATGTTCTGGGTTTAAAAAGTTCAACAAGAAATCAGAGTTGACCATTGCTCAAGAAGAAATGAAAAAATAATAATAAAAATTAAGCAGCACAACTGTTTTCAACATTGATGATAATAAGAAATGTTTCTTGAATGCCAGATCAGCATATTAGAATGATTTCTGAAGGATCTGAAGACTGATGCTGAAAATTTAGCTTTACAATCAGAGGATTCAATTGCATTTAAAAATACATTCAAATAGAAAACTGTTATTTTTAATTGCAATAATATTTCACAATATTTCAGTTTTTACTGTATTTTTGATCAAATGAATGCAGCCTTGGTGAGCAAGATACTTTTTTCAAAAACATTGTACCAATCCCAAACTTTTAAATGGTAGTGTACAGTATATATAATATTTACATTATACAGTATACTGTATGTATTTTCTAAACTGTCTCTTTTTTGCAGATATAGCAAATTTGAGATGTACGCCTGCTTTACTCTACTCTTCACTGAGAAATCAGCTATCAGTGAACTCACTAAACTGCTGCGATGGATCAAAAAGGAAAAGGACCGTCTCTTTATTTGTCACCTTTCAAAATACTCCACTGCCCCGCAGCCCGGCAGGAGTTCCACAGACAGGGGGAGAGCAGATACATTGAGCACTGGCCTTCTGTCTCTCTTGTAACTTTGGGTAACCTACCACCCAACAAACAAGTTGCTGTTTTATTTCCATGTTTTATGGTAAATTCAGTGGGTTTGTATGAAATGGGAAATGTGGCTGCATTGAATATACTGTATGTCTTCTTTTTTTTGTGGGCTTGGCGTGTTTCCTTAAAGGGGTCATATGATGCGATTTCAAGTTTTCCTTTCTCTTTGGAGAATTACAAGCTGTTCGTGAATAGATAAGATCCCTAAAGTTGCAAAGACTAAAGTCTCAAACCCAAAGAGATATTTTTTATAAAATTTAAGACTGGTCCACGCCCTCCTAAAACGCCTCGTTACACGCCCCCACATGTCTACGTCACAGTGTGGGAAGATTTGCATAACGCAATGTTCACGCAAAGAAAGAAGGCATAACTTTATTGTTGCTGCCACTGCCGCCGCCGCCATGTTGTGAAGACGCTGTGTGTTTCGTTGCGAAAGCGAAAATACTTTGTTTGGTCTTCCAAAAGAGGACACGACTATTTATTTACAACACTGTTCCAGAACAGTTCAACCCAAAAATTCAGATGTGTGCAGTGCATTTTATGGAGGACTGTTTCCTGATCCTGGGAGAGTAGACTACAATGCCAGCTGTAATGACTCACAGTCTGTAAGTACGTTCTCATATTTAAAGGATTTGCCACTGATGATTCAAACGCGAGTTTTGAGCAGTGTAGAGTAGCGCTTGTTGTTTGTCATTTCTCCGATCACAAATGCAGACATTTTTTTTTGTTTACGCGGCGCAATGCAACGCGTAAAAAAGACCATTGATTTATTGAAGAAGAAAAAACACACACACAAAAAAAGGACACTTTGGAGTGTAAGGGCAAAAAGGGCATGTGCTCTGCACAGGTTGAGCCCTAACTGTGCACGTGCCTGTCTACCATTCTGCAGGCAAAGAAACTCTGCTGGCCTGGGTATGTTTTCAGAATCAAGACAACTTCAGTAGATCAGCATGTTCTGGGTTTAAAAAGTTCAACAAGAAATCAGAGTTGACCATTGCTCAAGAAGAAATGAAAAAATAATAATAAAAATTAAGCAGCACAACTGTTTTCAACATTGATGATAATAAGAAATGTTTCTTGAATGCCAGATCAGCATATTAGAATGATTTCTGAAGGATCTGAAGACTGATGCTGAAAATTTAGCTTTACAATCAGAGGATTCAATTGCATTTAAAAATACATTCAAATAGAAAACTGTTATTTTTAATTGCAATAATATTTCACAATATTTCAGTTTTTACTGTATTTTTGATCAAATGAATGCAGCCTTGGTGAGCAAGATACTTTTTTCAAAAACATTGTACCAATCCCAAACTTTTAAATGGTAGTGTACAGTATATATAATATTTACATTATACAGTATACTGTATGTATTTTCTAAACTGTCTCTTTTTTGCAGATATAGCAAATTTGAGATGTACGCCTGCTTTACTCTACTCTTCACTGAGAAATCAGCTATCAGTGAACTCACTAAACTGCTGCGATGGATCAAAAAGGAAAAGGACCGTCTCTTTATTTGTCACCTTTCAAAATACTCCACTGCCCCGCAGCCCGGCAGGAGTTCCACAGACAGGGGGAGAGCAGATACATTGAGCACTGGCCTTCTGTCTCTCTTGTAACTTTGGGTAACCTACCACCCAACAAACAAGTTGCTGTTTTATTTCCATGTTTTATGGTAAATTCAGTGGGTTTGTATGAAATGGGAAATGTGGCTGCATTGAATATACTGTATGTCTTCTTTTTTTTGTGGGCTTGGCGTGTTTCCTTAAAGGGGTCATATGATGCGATTTCAAGTTTTCCTTTCTCTTTGGAGAATTACAAGCTGTTCGTGAATAGATAAGATCCCTAAAGTTGCAAAGACTAAAGTCTCAAACCCAAAGAGATATTTTTTATAAAATTTAAGACTGGTCCACGCCCTCCTAAAACGCCTCGTTACACGCCCCCACATGTCTACGTCACAGTGTGGGAAGATTTGCATAACGCAATGTTCACGCAAAGAAAGAAGGCATAACTTTATTGTTGCTGCCACTGCCGCCGCCGCCATGTTGTGAAGACGCTGTGTGTTTCGTTGCGAAAGCGAAAATACTTTGTTTGGTCTTCCAAAAGAGGACACGACTATTTATTTACAACACTGTTCCAGAACAGTTCAACCCAAAAATTCAGATGTGTGCAGTGCATTTTATGGAGGACTGTTTCCTGATCCTGGGAGAGTAGACTACAATGCCAGCTGTAATGACTCACAGTCTGTAAGTACGTTCTCATATTTAAAGGATTTGCCACTGATGATTCAAACGCGAGTTTTGAGCAGTGTAGAGTAGCGCTTGTTGTTTGTCATTTCTCCGATCACAAATGCAGACATTTTTTTTTGTTTACGCGGCGCAATGCAACGCGTAAAAAAGACAGTATAAGTCATTATAATCCATAATTATGTCCCCACTGGATGCAACAAATGCCTCGTTTATAATGGGTTTTATTGGTTTTGTCTCGTCGCTCCGGGACACGGCATCATATGGTAAGGGGCGTAACATTTCCGTCACACGCTTGAGGTATTCGGCCAATCACAATGCACTGGATAGCTGGCCAATCAGAGCACACCTCGCTTTTCAGACCGATGAGCTTTGTAAAAAATTAGGAGAAGGAGAAACAATAATGTACAGTATGCGGAAAATAATGTGTTTTTTGAACCTTAGTGGGTTTTTGTTAAATGTGAGCCAAAATCATCACAATTAAAAGAACCAAAGACTTAAACTACTTCAGTCTGTGTGCATTGAATTTATTTAATACACGACTTTCACAATTTGAGTTGAATTACTGAAATAAATGAACTTTTCCACGACATTCTAATTTATTGAGATGCACCTGTATAGAAAGTGCACAGAGTCATTCATGCAAACACAAAACACCATCACGGTAACACACATGATACTTAAATAATGCATTAAACTTTCATTAAACAACAGATGTAACATAAAGCCCAAATATACATAACTAATAACAAAAACTATTAAAAAAACATGATTATTTAAACAAAATACTTTCAAATGTCATGCAGGGAATTCTGGGAATATCAGTTTACAGTTTTTGACTGTAAATTATACATTGATTTGTTATTTTTACTTCTAAAAACTGTAAAATTAACAGCATTTTACTGTAAAATTACATGAAATGTCTGGTTAGACATTTTACCGTTTTTCACTGTATATAATACGGGAACTTACTGTTAGCCTATTAACAGTTTTTTTCCCGTAGCGTTTTTACAAAATCTTACAGTTAAAATTACACTTATTTTTTACAGTGTATGCGATATGAATGGTTATTTTGTCACCGATGATTGTCTGCGCTGACAAAAGAGCATAAAATCATTTCTGTAGTCTTAATTCACACATCTAAGTGAATGCTCGATCTGTAACTGTAACTAATTTTTGACCAATCAGCATAGGGGCCCACAGTTGTGCCGTCTAGGTAGTCAGCTCACTAGGTTTTTGAACCACAGCCCATGTTATCGCAGCCACAGTAGTGAATACATTGTGTTAGTGCGCCATCTACAGGACAGGTGCAGACATCACTCATGGTGGGGGGGATCTGTCAGCAAGCCAAAGCGTTTAGATGGACGACATCAGAAAGCTGCAGCTTTAACCGTCATCTTATCAGAATGAGTTAATTTGCTAATACAAGGCTGACAGCAGACACAGTAATAGCAGATAGAGAGAGTTTATATTCTGTCAGCAGTGTTTTGCTGTAGTGAAGATGGCGCAAGCACTGTCAGAAGAGGAGTTCCACCGTATGCAGGTACACATCTCTATATCTGATACAGCATGTGATGCACATACGAGATCGTTAACGTGTTTACATGCAATTTCGGTTGAGAATATGTGCAAACGGGTCTGTTTTATGGGTGAAGTCGATGATGTCCATCTGAGCCGATTGGGACTCTGTTAGCTGTAGCCGTTAGCCTGGAAGCTAAATGTTATGAGGCCGAAAATGTATTTTAATTGACGATTACGATATTTTTATTTAGTGTATGTAATCGTTTAGCTAACAAAATGAGTGTTTGTTAAAATGACATTGAATATAGTCGCTCTTTGACGCGTTTGGGACATAATAAAGATGTGTTTACCCTGTTGTTACTGAACATTAGCACCGTTAACACACCAAACAGCTGATATGATTGCTTTTCTACACAACTAAAGGGTTTGTAGGTTGTATATTTACTTCTTTAGACGTATTTCGTGTAAATGTTAGGCTATTAAATATCACATCGCTCTCGTTTTGCTCTAGCATAATCTTGTTTACAACTCCTGAAGCATCTAATATACCTCATATAGTATGTTTTGCTCTATTACTTTCACTTTTAATGTGTGTGTCGACAGGCTCAGCTTTTGGAGCTGAGAACACAGAACTACCAACTATCTGATGAGCTGCGGAAAAATACAGCAGGTGAGTGGAGAATGTAACCCTAAACCTTTACTACGGTGGCCGAGAAGTGCTAAACAAATCACAATTCTGAAAACAAAATAACAAATTACCAACGCAAATGCAAGTCTAAAAAACCAAATAACAATTCAGAAAGCACAACAACAATTCAGACAAACCGGAAGAGGTAGGTATAGTTTGAGACAGCGCCATTGGTTTGGGATTACTCACCGCTGACTGGACGAGACATCTGTCAATCAACGTATACAGGGAAGAACCAGCCGAAGAACAGCAGAGTCGTGGTAGAAAGTTCGGAGATGGTATTAAAGTAGCTCAGTTTAAATGTATTGTATGAATTGCCCTTACTATGGAATAAAAAATACGGGGTGTATATTTACATTTAGTTAAAAGTGGCTACGATATATAAAGATAGATGTTCTAATTCTGTCAGTCAAATCTGAGTTGTCTGAGGGCCTGGGGCCGGTTGCACCAGTTGTGTGTAATCAGAACTTAGTCTAGTTCAAGCATCAGTGGGCATTAAGTTACAATGTATGAACTTATAAATATTGAACTTAATATATTAAAGTAAATATTTGCAGAAGCTTAAAATATATCAAGGAGTTCATGTTTTGCTCATGCACCTCAATCCTGTAGAGTGTAAAATTTAAACGAATAAATGATTTTAAAACAAAACTCAAAATTGTATGATTTGAAATAAAATATTAAAAATTAAAATCTAAAGATTGTAATTTGTTGTTGTTAAAAATCAGATGTCTTGTTAAACCTGTTCCAACCTTTGTCACATTCTTTTATTTTATAGTATCTGTTGAATTTTGAAGATTTAATTCTGTCAAAAAGTTGTGAGAGTACCTCTTTTATTGGTAGCTGAGAGCACAATCAAATTGATTAAATTATTTAATAATTGAACACGCCTTGGGGGAAGATATATAAAGATAGATGTTCTAATTCTGTCAGTCAAATCTGAGTTGTCTGAGGGCCTGGGGCCGGTTGCACCAGTTGTGTGTAATCAGAACTTAGTCTAGTTCAAGCATCAGTGGGCATTAAGTTACAATGTATGAACTTATAAATATTGAACTTAATATATTAAAGTAAATATTTGCAGAAGCTTAAAATATATCAAGGAGTTCATGTTTTGCTCATGCACCTCAATCCTGTAGAGTGTAAAATTTAAACGAATAAATGATTTTAAAACAAAACTCAAAATTGTATGATTTGAAATAAAATATTAAAAATTAAAATCTATATTTAAATGCATGTCATGTGACCAGAGGCGGACAAAGTACTCAACTCCATTACTTGAGTGAAAGTACAGATACTGCTGGTCAAAAATTACTCCATTACAAGTAAAAGTTGTAAAGAGATTTTTACTTAAGTAAAAGTACAGAAGTACTTGCTTTTAAAAGTACTTAAGTACCAAAAGTATATTTACTTTCTTATGTCAATGCACCGTTTTATTGTTGTATGTAATACTTGCAATACTTCTGAAGCAACTTAGAATACATTACACCTACTGAATACACTGACTAGCTTGTAGTATCTTTGGAATAAAGAGCTTTTAGAATGTTAAAAACCTATGGGGACCAAACAGCTGATATTATTGCTTTTCTACACATTAAAAGGGTTTGTACGTTATACATTTAGTTCTTTAAACGTATTTCGTGTGAGTGCTAGGCTATTAAATAGTTAGCAACCCGACTCTTTAATTAAATGTTTCCATTACGTGAATAAACTCTTAATTCATTGTAAACAGCCGTTTTAACATGATTCATAACATAAAAAGAGACTGTGTGATGATTTGTTGTCTAGGTGGTTATTATTTCTGGTTTACAGAAATCAATAATATGTATATCAAATACCTTGTTACCTCAAATAGTATGTTTTGCTATATTAATTGATCTTTTAATGTGCTTCATCAGGCTCAGCTCTTGGAGCTGAGAACACAGAACTACCAACTCTCTGATGAGCTGCGGAAAAATACAGCAGGTGAGTAGAGAATGTAAACCTAAACCTTTTACTTATTCAAAACACTGGCCAACTTGTTTGCGTCGTTAACACGACAGACTGTAATTTGTTGTTATTAAAAATCAGATGTCTTATCGCACCTATTCCATTGAACTTTACATTTTCTCTGCTTATTTTGGATATAGAATCTGTTGAATTCTGTAGATTCTGTCTAAAAGTTGTGAGAGTAACTCTCCTATTGGTAACTGAGAGCACAATGAAATTTACTAATTTATTTCATAATTGAATGCGCATTGGGGGAAGATGTATAAAGATAGATGTTCTAATTCTGTCAGTCAAATCTGAGTTGTCTGAGGGCCTGGGGCCGGTTGCACCAGTTGTGTGTAATCAGAACTTAGTCTAGTTCAAGCATCAGTGGGCATTAAGTTACAATGTATGAACTTATAAATATTGAATTTAATATATTAAATATTTAAATATTAAATATATTAAAGTAAATATTTGCAGAAGCTTAAAATATATCAAGGAGTTCATGTTTTGCTCATGCACCTCAATCCTGTAGAGTGTAAAATTTAAACAAATAAATGATTTTAAAACAAAACTCAAAATTGTATGATTTGAAATAAAATATTAAAAATTAAAATCTATATTTAAATGCATGTCATGTGACCAGAGGCGGACAAAGTACTCAACTCCATTACTTGAGTGAAAGTACAGATACTGCTGGTCAAAAATTACTCCATTACAAGTAAAAGTTGTAAAGAGATTTTTACTTAAGTAAAAGTACAGAAGTACTTGCTTTTAAAAGTACTTAAGTACCAAAAGTATATTTACTTTCTTATGTCAATGCACCGTTTTATTGTTGTATGTAATACTTGCAATACTTCTGAAGCAACTTAGAATAAATTACACCTACTGAATACACTGGCTAGCTTGTAGTATCTTTGGAATAAAGAGCTTTTAGAATGTTAAAAACCTATGGGGAAAAAACTAAACATAAATAAATACTTTTTTTTAAAATTATTTAACACCTCTACCCACCCCCACAAAAGCAGGATGGTAGTGATCTCACACAGCTCTGACAGTGTGTGCACACATCTATGTGTAGCCATTCATCCACATTTGAACAGAGTGGACAGTGACATCCTGTAAATACAGAGTGATAAGGAAGAAACAAAATCAAACCTGCTTTAAAACACAGCTGTAGCTGTATAACTTTACAACAGAAACACTGCTTTAACAAAAAAGCAAAACAGCAAGGCTTATTTGATATGAAAACTTTTTTTTTAAAAATGCGGTCTAATCGCTCTCGTGGTACTTGTTTTATTAGGAGATGCACAACAGTTTTTCTGTGGCTTTATAGGTAATATTTTCAAGTACACAATTTTAACTTCTTATTATACAATTGTTGCAAATAAATATCACATTTGGAACTTTCTACTTCGAGGACCTTGGAAGAAATGTAGTGGAGTGAAAAGTATGATATTTGTCTTTCAAATGTAATGAAGTTAAAGTCATAAGTTCCCAGAAAAAAGAATACTCACGCAAAGTACAGATACTCAAAAAGTTTACTTAAGTACAATACTCAAGTAAATGTACTTAGTTACTGTCCGCCTCTGCATGTGACCATGTGATCAGTGAACCATGAACATGCTAATGTGTTGTTCAATTATTGACTTCAAAATAAATATTTTAGCTCAAAGGGTTTGGGAATCTCTACTTTAGATATTTATAATGTTGGGAATTTTAAGATGACGTTACATCTTCAGAAATAATAATTGAAATGTGATTATTTATTTATTTATTTATTTATTTATATTTTGTCCCTGATTAATTTTTTGTGCTGTTCCTGGATACATACTAAGTGGAATAGAAAAAAGAATACTCACGCAAAGTACAGATACTCAAAAAGTTTACTTAAGTACAATACTCAAGTAAATGTACTTAGTTACTGTCCGCCTCTGCATGTGACCATGTGATCAGTGAACCATGAACATGCTAATGTGTTGTTCAATTATTGACTTCAAAATAAATATTTTAGCTCAAAGGGTTTGGGAATCTCTACTTTAGATATTTATAATGTTGGGAATTTTAAGATGACGTTACATCTTCAGAAATAATAATTGAAATGTGATTATTTATTTATTTATATTTTGTCCCTGATTAATTTTTTGTGCTGTTCCTGGATACATACTAAGTGGAATTATGGGATAAAAATATAGCAGAGTTCCATAATTATGGAATAAACTTTGACAGTTATAACATGCAAAAACAAAACAGCAACTTCAAAGTGTATGGAAACTTTTCAGCGCTACTCATCGTTTACAGTTTTGAAATCTCCTTATTGGTCAGTAAAGGCAGATGTTATATTAAGCAACACAGCATCTTAAGACATTATGAATGATTTGGCAATCCTACCCTTTTTATCAGTGAACTTTCTGAGAAAACGCTAATTTCATGTATGCAGGCTATTATGTTGACTTGCATTATTTTATATAGTCCTGCTAATTATTAACAAAATGCATTAGCAGTTTCTCAAAAGTGATAAATGCACGTATTTGTGTTTCATTGCATGAAGTGAGTTTAGTACCTTGTTTTTTCGAGTTATTTTGTAACTTTATTTATTCTGTGTTGCAGAGCTCAACAGTGTCCGTCAGAAGACCTTGAACCTGGAGAAAGACTATGTCAAAGCACAGAAGGTAGTGGCTTTCTTTGGTTTTTCAGCAGGTCATTGCCATGCGATAGAGGTCAAGCTTTACTGCAGGCCTTGTGAATTCTTTGTGTGCCTTTCTTCTTCTTGTTTCTCTTTTAATGGGCTGGGAGTAATTGACTGTTCTGATCTGTTCCAATTTTTTATTTTTTTTCTTCTAGTGTTTCTTTTTCTTCTATACTTTCCTAAAGTGAACTAGACAGTTTGCATGCATTGCAACACAAAAAGTCACTAGTCTCGCAATGGTCATGTTGTAAGTGTTGCAAACGTAATGATCAAAATGTAAGACAATACATTGTGTCCATGACTCAGCATTGCAAAACCACTCATAAGTCTGTATGAATAGGCGCAATGAAGCAGTTTGCTAAAAGTGATGTTTAAATGTTCATAACAATCAATTTTGCAGTTTTTGTTTGGTCATGCTAGTTTTGCACAGTTCTTCTTTAAAGGAATAGTTCAACCAAAAGCTATTCACCCTCAGGCCATCTAAGATGTAGATGAGTTTGTTCATCTGAACAGATTTGGAGAGATTTATCTTTATATCACTTGCTCACTAATGGATCCTCTGCAGTGAATGGGTGCCGTCAGAATGGGAGTCTAAACAGCTGATAAAAACATCACAGTAATCCACATGACTCCAGTCCATCAATTAACGTCTCGAGAAGTGAAAAGCTGTGTGTTTGTAAGAAACAAATCCATCATAAAGATGTTTTAACTTTAAACCGTTGCTAATATAGAAGTCCTTTATCCATAATATTGCTTTCTCCAGTGGAAATGTCATCTTGTCTGAATCAGGAGAGAAATATGCGCAGACCAAGCTCTGTTTACAAGCAAAATCAGTCCAAAACCATTCTAACCAATATGTCGGTGGATTTTGATGTGAGAGGACAACAGGGGGATGGACTTTTTCACTGGAGGAAGCGGACTGGAGTCATGTGGATTGTTTGTCGATTATTGTGATGTTTTTATCAGCTGTTTGGACTCTCATTCTGACTGCACCCATTCACTGCAGAGGATCCATTGGTGAGCAATTGATGCAATGCTAAATTATTTCAAATCTTTTTTGATGAAGAAACAAAATCTCTTGGTGGTATTTTAGGATCAATTCTATTTTAGTTAAAGTCCCCCTGTAGTCAAATATTTTATCCCTTAAAACTTAACTTTGATCATCAAAATTACATGTTTAAATGTTTTTTCTTGTGAAAATAATTTTCTCATTCCTTAAAATAGCTTGAATGTAACTCTACACCCTTGCCTCATTTACTATACGCGGATCTATGAATATGCAAATTAGTCCCACCTCCACTCGGTCACACCAGCCAGCGCCTCCTGATCCACTGAACTGTAGTAAATGCAAAACAATGGCATACACGGATAATGACTGATAAAACTATGTTTTTACTAGCGGACAACTACAGTGAATACTGTATCATTCGTTAAAGTTACTTACTTGACGATGTTGTGTCCTAAAATGCCTTGAAGGCTCGAATGCAGCCGTTTGGGATTCTTAATTTGCGCCCGCGAGCATACGCGTGTGAAGTGCAGATGCTGATGCGGGAGAGGTGCGTCTGACTCTGGGCTACTTTTACACTGTTGCCACGGGTTGTAATGCAAGTTAGCGGTTTTAAATTCACATTAAACCACAGGTTTTTTGCTCTGATTTATTTTTGGTTTTGTGCTGGTATTGGTATATTTTGCATGCTAGTGATAGGAATCTATCCCTTGACGTGATTGGTTATTGGTTTGTGACGTAGCAAACCGAGGGCTGTTTCAAACCGCATTTCTGGGTCAGCCTTTGGGAAACTACAGTTTTAAGGAGAAAATACTCAGCAATGGTGTTGATTAATAGATTGGCACATGGTTTGTCTAAAGGCATATTAAAAACACCATATAGACAAATAAACAACATTAAATACTTGATTTTCACTACAGGGGGACTTTAACAATTTAGTTTAGATAATGTTTTCTTTTTCATTTTCACCCTCAGGCTTTGAACAAGAGCAAGAAAGCACAGGTGAGATTTCTTCTTATATCAGTGTTTGATTTTTGACATTAGTTGAATACGAATAAAATGAAATGATATCCTGAGTTGTTTGGGAAAAATCTCTGTCTTCTAACCATGCTGTTTTATTCTCTTATTTTCAGGAGGTAGATGCCTTACTAAATGAGAATAAAATGCTTCAGGGCAAGTTACACAGTCAGGAAGATGACTTCAGACTGCAGAACAGCACCCTCATGCAAGAGCTGTCCAAGGTGCTGAGCACACAAACAATATTTAACCCCTGTCATGACCATGAGCATTTGAACCCGGTAGCTTTATGCACAACTACACTAGAAACAAATTGCTCACACTCACAGGAACTACATCAGTAATTTATAACTAGAATCTCATTTGCCTCACACAGTAGTCACATTGCTACAATTTAGTCAACATTACAACTCAAATGGCAGACAGTTTCCATGGAAGAATCAATATACATTACTCCAGTATTCAGTGTCACATGATTCTTCAAAAATCATTTTAATATGCTGATTTGGTGCTTAAAGAACATTTATTATCAATGTTGAAAACAGTTGTGTTACCTAATATTTTTGTGGAAACTGTGATGGTTTTTAAAGTTCATAAGAACAGCTTTTGTTTGAAATAGAAATCTTTTGTAACATTACAAATGTCTTTACTGTCACTTTTGATCAATTTAATGCATCCTTGCTGAATAAAAGTATTAATTTCTTTAAACCAAAATTATAACATCTTACTGATCGCAAACTTTTGAGCAGTAGTGTTTATATTTTATCAAAAGTGGCACATCACAGAGATGACAGTCCCTACCTTTGTGCCCATTATGGGTTGAGTTTTTACATTATTTTTCTGTTTTCTGATGGGTTGTGCGGTGTGTTGGTGCAGTTATGTTCTCAGATCGAGCAGTTAGAATTAGAGAGTCGGAGACTGAGGGAGGGTCAAGGGCTGGAAGGACCTGCCTCTGGTCCAGTGGATGCTGAGCTCCTGCGTCTACAGGCTGAAAACTCCGCCCTGCAGAAGAAATTGAAAGGTGAGAGAAGCTCATGCATCTGTTTTTCCTCACAAACAATTTAGGATAAGAATTAAAGGGATAGTTTACTATCCCTTTAAGAAGTGGGCTTAATTATAGTATTCTTTATGCATCTGTGCAGCTCTTCAAGAGCATGCAGATGTTAATGATGGAAAAGCAGCACTCATAGATGGATCGGCTGGCACTAATGGGGTCCAATCAGATGCCAGAGGTCACAGTGACGACCCTTCGGCTCCAGGAAATGATCAGATTGATCAGGTAACAGATAATAGGTTTTAGTCTCACAAGTGTTGGGATGCTGTACCATACAGTGGAGGTTAATAGTGAAAGAACCAATAAAATGAAATGTCTGCTGGGATAATAATTACACCATGTGCAGAAAAACCAGAACTTTCAGATGACAATCGATGAAGCCATCTATACTGCAATCGAGTGTGATTGTCATGCATCTCCTGGTGTATGTGATAAGTTTGGAACAGCTGGCTGTTCTTAAGCGACAAGTTTCAGTCAAAGTAAACAAGTTAGTTTACTCAGTCAGAGGATCCTAACAGTAGAGTTTCAGAGTAAATCAATGATTCAGCTATGCAGTGCTGCACTCTTTATATGGAGGAGTTTGCTGGAGATCTCAGAGGTCATATTTAATATAGGAGCTACAGATGCTGGGTGAACTGTGGCTAGACACCGCAGAGACACCACCATCAGCTTTTTCTGTGAGATCAGCCCAGTAAAGGGAATACAAGGACAGTGAACTGGTGTCTAGTATTTGACTACCACATGCCATTCATTAGCATTACCAAATTTGATAAAATGAGGGCTGCAGCTAATCAGTTATTCTTTATATAGTTTGTCACTTTTTTTTAACATTCCCAACACCACAATATGGTGCATTATTCTTGTAATTAAACCGAATATCCAGCGGGAAACAATGTAGAATGGGACTTGATTTTATCCTTCATGATTGGATGACGAAAAGTGGGTTATGATGTTAGTGGTTAATATTTTTTCACAGCCTGATGTACTTGCCTTAAATCAGCAAAAAAGCTGGTTAAGTTTCCAGTTTCAAAGAAAAATCATGGGAGCAGGGCAGTGAAATAATAATAATAAATTATTATAATTTTTTTTTTTATAAAGTTGAACAACTTTCACCTTGACATGGCATTCTAAAAACACAGCACAGATGCAAACAATGCGAGATGTGAATGCAATGGTCCAAGACGTCAGTCTAGTGAATGTTTAAATAGAAAAATCCAGGAACATTTATTAAAGGGTTAGTTCACCCAAAAATGAAAATTCTGTCATTAATTATTCACTCTCATGTCGTTTCAAACCCATAAGACCTTCATTCACCTTCGGAACACAAATTAAGATATTTTTGATGGAATCTGAGAGCTGTCTGACCCTGCATAGACAGCAACGCAACTGAAATGTTCCCAAGTCCAGAGACGTAGCAAGGAGATCGGTAAAATAATCCATGTGACATCAGGAGTTCAACCATCATTTTACCATGTGAGTAATTAATGACAGAATTTTCCTTTTTGGGTGAACTAACCCTTTAAATACTTAAAGGGGTCCTATTATGCTTTTTCACTTTTTCAACTTTAGTTAGTCTGTAATGTTGCTGTTTGAGCATAAAAAAGAACTGCAAAGTTACAAAGTTCAAAGTCCACTTCAAAAGGAGATATTTTATTTAAAGCTGTAGTCTGTAAGTTTTGCCTTTTTGTCGCCATCTCTGTTTGAAAACCTGGAATTGCAGCTGTGTGCGGAATTATCTAGCTTGCGTGGGTTGTGAGTCGGCA
>NW_015505243.1:1664903-1665732 GCF_001515645.1 Sinocyclocheilus grahami
GTGTGGATATTTACTGTACTTCGCAATCACAGATTCTAGCCTGTGTCTTGGAATATGACCCAAATAAGAATTTTCACCGTATATTGCCATCTGAACAAGTAAGTAACAAGTCTGCCACGTTTGTTCTGACCAACTGAGGAAAAAAGCATTACCATAAATCTCGCTACCAATGGTGATTAAATCTAAAGATCGGTTAGCTCATATCACAGCAAACCGTTCAAATTATTATTATTGTTATACTTTATTCTCAAATGATTAATGTTAACAACATCAGCATCGGTGACTATGAGTATTGTGTATTAGCGTGTCGATTTCAATTTCTGCTCAGTCTAATCTAATTGGCATACTCAATTATGATCCCTTTGAACTGGTTTTCTTTAAAATACAAATCTTTGTAATCCCATGCTATCTGTAATCAGAAGCACATTTATAACGGCCATATAATTTAATTTCATTCACATGTGTTTCATAAACACATAATCCTTTATGGATTGAGGTCCGCCATCAAAATGATACATTTAATTATTTTGGCTGCTGTAAGAAAAGGCTATAAACGATAGGCCACCTGCAGGATCCTCACATGCGATAGCCTAGTAGCCGGGACAACTTCTTTATGTTTACAGACGTGACGTAATGACGCAGTGCCATGCTCGAATTTCTCGCGAAAACCTACCCGTTTCACTCAAATTATAAAACATTATTATAAGCTAACCGTTGTGAGTCGGGCTAAAGTAAGGCGATAGTTTTGAACACTGGCTGGTTATGAACTTGCTCAAATATTGATTTTGGATCATTTTTAACCAAAAAAAGTTACGGACTGCAGCTTTAA
>NW_015505243.1:1666971-1704809 GCF_001515645.1 Sinocyclocheilus grahami
TATGCTCCCTTCGAACTGGTTGTCTTTAAAATACAAGGCTATCTGTAATCAGAAGCACATTTATAACGGCCATATAATTTAATTTCATTCACATGTGTTTCATAAACACATAATCCTTTATGGATTGAGGTCCGCCATCAAAATGATACATTTAATTATTTTGGCTGCTGTAAGAAAAGGCTATAAACGATAGGCCACCTGCAGGATCCTCACATGCGATAGCCTAGTAGCCGGGACAACTTCTTTATGTTTACAGACGTGACGTAATGACGCAGTGCCATGCTCGAATTTCTCGCGAAAACCTACCCGTTTCACTCAAATTATAAAACATTATTATAAGCTAACCGTTGTGAGTCGGGCTAAAGTAAGGCGATAGTTTTGAACACTGGCTGGTTATGTACTTGCTCAAATATTGATTTCGGATCATTTTTAATCAAAAAAAGTTACGGACTGCAGCTTTAACTGAAATCACTTTTCTGAGAGCCTGTTCTAGTACACCCCCAAAACAAAATCAAGACTTTGTAAAAGAGCATAATAGGACCCCTTTAAATGGGGTCGATTTGTTTCCATATGCATAATGTCAGCTTTCATGAAGTGTTTTCCTTTCAACATCCACTGATTTCTGTGTTTAATGGCGTTTTATTTGTGGAGCTGCTTTGTAGAAACTGAACCTGCTGTTAAAACCCTTTGTGATAAAGAGTTCATTTCATTATATGTATATATTTTTGGTCTCCTCCTGTGTTCTCTAGGCCGAAGTGCAAAGCGTCAAACTAGAACAGCGAGATAATGAGCTGAGCGGTGAGTACATCTTTTTGACAACTTCCTTTTAAAGTTGTGACCTTATCAAACTTACCGAGGAGTTAACAGAGTAGAACCAGGGAAGGATGAGTTCTGGATCTTCATATAGCAGCACAATGGTCTGACTTTGACTGAGCTTCAGTTGAACACTTCTCAAACTCTAGGGGTCATGTGCATTAATATCTGTTAACGCTGGCTTTCAGAGGTGGCATTAAAGCTTCAAACGGAAATGGAGGAGAAATGCTTACTGGAACCTGCTGTTAAAACCCTTTGTGATAAAGAGTTCATTTCATTATATGTATATATTTTTGGTCTCCTCCTGTGTTCTTTAGGCCGAAGTGCAAAGCGTCAAACTAGAACAGCGAGATAATGAGCTGAGCGGTGAGTACATCTTTTTGACAACTTCCTTTTAAAGTTGTGACCTTATCAAACTTACCGAGGAGTTAACAGAGTAGAACCAGGGAAGGATGAGTTCTGGATCTTCATATAGCAGCACAATGGTCTGACTTTGACTGAGCTTCAGTTGAACACTTCTCAAACTCTAGGGGTCATGTGCATTAATATCTGTTAACGCTGGCTTTCAGAGGTGGCATTAAAGCTTCAAACGGAAATGGAGGAGAAATGCTTACTGAGGGAACAACTCCTGACACTAGAGGTAAAAGCATCAGTTTTGCCCTCTAAATACACAGAATGGCAGGAAACAGACAAAAGGACAAAATGCTAGGATTTATTTTGCTGATGAGTGTGTATTTTTACCCTCGTCGTGGGTGCTAATTTTGGACACCTTCATTCTCACTTTGCTCCAGAGAATACTTTCATGTCAAAATTGCATTTTGCAGGTTTAAATATTCAAAATGTTTTCTAGAATGAATAGATAATTTTAGAATAGAACATTTTAGAAAGTCGCTTATTAAAAATAACTTTAATTTGATGATACATTTTTACATTATTGTATTTTCAGTTCATTTATTCATTTCATTTTGAATTCTGATTGATTCACTTTTTCAAAGATCAGGTTGCATATTCTTATTCTATTATTATGTTAATCCATATTTTAGTCCCTACAAAAGACATTTCTTGTTGTAATATTTATTTTCATTTTCAGATGTCCAAGCAGGCAGAAATCACAAAACTACAAGATGAAAATGCTAAAGTAAGTGTCATTTGTCTGTTTCAGTTAGCATGTGTGCTCAGTGATAAAGATGTCAGTGATAATGTCTTGTTTTTTTTTTCTCCCATTTATTAGTTGTCTGATAGGTTGAAGAAAAAACAAGAGAGGTAAGTTGCTTTTATGCTTTATTTGTTCATATATGTTCAGCACTTTCTTATTACAGCAATAGTTAACTTAAAAATGAAAATTAAGTAATTATTTACTCACCCTGGTGATGTTCTAATGCCATATGTCCTTCTTTCTTCTTCAGCCCACAAAATTTAAAAAACATGTTTTGCTTGCTCCCATCCATATAATGGCAATGAATAGCGTACAGCTTCAAGCAGAAAAAGAAGCAGAAGGATCACAGAGTGATCCCATTCGACTTGTGCCATATTTTCCAAGTGTTCTGGAGTAGGGATGTAACGATTCACTCAACTCACGATTCGATTTACGATTTTGATTTCACGATTCGATTTTCTCACAATTTTTTTTTTTACAAAATGAGATTGAAGACATTATACAGTAAATGAAAAGGTGTCGTTTTATTAGGCTATTGCTGCACGTTTCTTTGTGAAATTGAAATATAACAAAACTAAATTGAAATTTGAAAACAAACCCCAAATCAAACAAGTTACACAAATAAAAGAAATCTCTTACTATGAAGAAACTAAGGCTTTGTCTGTGCGCTTTCCATTTAAAATTAGAGGCAACCACTGGATTTTAATCATGATCCAAACAAAGATGCAGCATACATGCAGCGTGAGTAGTTTTTAATTTAAATTAGACTATCATTTTGAAATTTGAAGCAAAAACAGAATGGTCTGAATTTAGTTTTGTGAAACTATACTACATAAAACATATATTTGAACAAAACAGCAGACGAGCTGAATGAGAAGCAGATTCACTCTCTGACAGCAGGTGGCGCTTATGAACAGCAATGATACAGTGTTTCCTGGGTTACTGCTGCTTATAAACACTACTTTAATATGCATTGTTCAAAGGCAAGATGAAAAGAAAATACCACGTAAACTTTTCTAAAGATAGTCAGTTCCCCTCAGAGATAAATTCATATAAACTCCTAGTCCAATTGTATCGCGATTTGTTTGGCATCTCAACCGATTTGAATCGTCACATATTTTCGACCGGCTCGCGGTTAATTGATACATCCCTATTCTGGAGGTGTATTGTAGGGTTTGGTGAAAAAATTATATTTTTTGTTTAAATTATTATTTAGCCATAATACTGAGCTTGGCCATTGGTCTGCTGTGAACGACTGTGCGTTCATGAGAACAACCAGAACACAACGGAGATATTCACCTCTATCTGCATAATTTTCTAGGAACCGTGTGTCACATTTTGATTAACCTTGATTTCTTGAAATGGTGCGTTTGTAGGCTTTTGCTGAGCAAGCTGAAATGGACTTGCTCAACAAAATGAATGCACAGTCTCATGAATGCACAGTCTTGTACAGAGGACCAATGGCCAAGGTCAGGACTTCGCTAAATAATAATTCAAATTTCAGTTCGATTTAGTTTGTCAACACTATCGTATGCCCTCACAGCACTTGGAAAATTAAGTCAAAAGGGATCATTCTATGATACTTTTGAATATTTTTCTTTAAGGCTTGAAGATAGTTGCTGTTTACTGCAATTATTGAAGTGTTTTTTTAACTTTAGCTTCACATTTCTTAAAGGTGCACTCACTCATTTTTTTATTTTTTTTTATGCTGTGTATGTTGTGCTGGCCAACATGACAGTTGACATGATTTAGTGGCATGCACATAGCAAATGCAAAGCCATGGTAGAAATGCGCTATTCTCAGTGAGCCATATGAGTGTGCATCATCTTACACAGTTTTTAAAAGAAATATTAATTTCTTTAGGGGTAAAAAAAACTTTAGGGCAAAATGACTGAGTGCACTTTTAAACCTGCGCAAGACTACAAATTGCGGTGATTAATTGAGGAAGACAGTGATGGAGTGATTTGATGCAAAACCTGCTGAAATATGGAAGAATGAAAGTTAAAGACAATATTAATGGAAGATATTCCATTTGAACACATTACCTCCTCAAGCACAAAATAAATGACTTTCAATCCTCCATTTAACTCGAGTCCTCTTTCTCTGTACAGTGGCCCTCAGCCAATCAGAACTCTCCGTGTGATTACATCACCCCTTAGTGTTCCACTCTAGGTGCCGTGATAACTCGGCTGAGGCCTAGCGACAGTCTCTGTGTCAGTGTAATGAGTCTGAACGTGAACTTGTTGTGCTGGCACTGGCTGTAGACTGCTGTATCAGCACGACTGCCTCCGATCCGCATCCCTCTTGTCAACATGGGGCCTGCTTTCCCTGATCAGGAGATGCTGCCTGTTATTTATCACTGCTGTATGGGTTTTTTTAGGGCCAATGAGGATTCAAGTCTCTTTATGCTTCTCTTACAGCTTCCAGCGGCTACAAGTTGAGAAAGAAGCACTTTACAATGACAGCAGGTGAGAAAGGCAAACCCAGCAGAGCAGTTACTTTGCGATAAAGCTCAACAGGGACTTTTTAGGAGGCTGGGTTCTGGAAATGCATTTGCCATTTATTTTCTCAGTGAAGAGTTACAGTATAAGGCTTGAACCTAAAGATGAGTTGCATTATTTAATATTTCTTTCGAAATAAAAAAAAAAAAAAGTTTAAGATACTCTGTCGGTTATGCAAGAACAAAATACTCACCCATGAATCTGATTGGTGAATTTCGAATCAGGACTGCTGATGGTGTACTTCTGAATTTAGGGCACTAAATTGACGAGTGTATTATACATCTGAATGTTGTCAATTTTAGTGGCAATTTGCTACAATCCCACTTGAATTTAAACTGATCTGCTTTGGATTAAAGCGTCTGCAAAATAAATGTAAGTCTGACTCTTTCTACACTCTCAGAACGGATCATACATATTTGTATCCGTTAAAGGAGTAGTCCACCCAAAAATACCTATCCTCACCCTTTGGTCATCCAAGATGTAGATGAGTTTGTTTCTTCATTGGTAGAGATTTAAAGAAATTTAGCAATACATCGTTTGCTCACCAATGGATCCTCTGCAATGAATGGGTGCCATCGGAATGAGAGTCCAAACAGCTGATAAAAACGTCACAATAATCCACAAGTAATCCACACCACTCCAGTCCATCAATGAATGTCTTGTGAACTGAAAATCTGAGTGTTTATAAGTAACAAATCCAGCAATAATACGTTTTAACTTAAAAATAACAACACCCATTCAATGTAGAGGAACCATTGGTGAGCAAATGAGATAATTCAAATCTGTTCCAATGAAGATCTATATCGTGGATGGCCTTAGGGGGAGTATATTTTCAGCAAATTTTCATTTTTGGGTGAACTATTCCTTTAAGAAACTTCAATAAAAAAAGAATTCGAAATCACTCTTATGGCTTCTGTAGAAACATTATGTATGGCTCACAATTAGTTTATCTTAAATGCTAAACAATTATTTAGCTCTGAAAATCTGAGTGTTTATAAGTAACAAATCCAGCAATAATACGTTTTAACTTAAAAATAACAACACCCATTCAATGTAGAGGAACCATTGGTGAGCAAATGAGATAATTCAAATCTGTTCCAATGAAGATTGTTTAGCTCTGATTTTTACTTCTGGAACTAAACTCTATATTAAATCTGTTCCCATGATGTCATATACACTCACCTGTAATGTTTTTCCTGCTGAATTTGCCGTTTTATTTAGGTATTAATTTTGTGATGCCTGGGAATAGACCCTACCACACATTAGTCACATCAAACCCCTCATAGCATATGATGCATTTGTTTCCACAGGACTAAAATCGATGAGATCCAACAGAGGAAAGAGGAAAACTTCAATAAAAAAAGAATTCGAAATCACTCTTATGGCTTCTGTAGAAACATTATGTATGGCTCACAATTAGTTTATCTTAAATGCTAAACAATTATTTAGCTCTGATTTTTACTTCTGGAACTAAACTCTATATTAAATCTGTTCCCATGATGTCATTTACACTCACCTGTAATGTTTTTCCTGCTGAATTTGCCGTTTTATTTAGGTATTAATTTTGTGATGCCTGGGAATAGACCCTACCACACATTAGTCACATCAAACCCCTCATAGCATATGATGCATTTGTTTCCACAGGACTAAAATCGATGAGATCCAACAGAGGAAAGAGGAGGAGCTCAAATCCATAAATATTCGTGTGCAGAAATTGCAGACAGATTTAATGGCAGCCAATCAGGTGAGATCCGCTCAGGCCCACCCTGCCAAATTCCCCAATATTAAAGCTCATTTGTTGCACATCTCAGAGGGCGATCGATGGATGGCCACTAAGGGAGTATGATGATAAACATTTGCAAACCCTTGAGAGTGGGCTAAAGACTGCAGTCAGTGCTTCAGGATCAGACTCTGGCACTGAGGCACATCTGCAGAGATTAATGGACCGTAGACACACTGCTGCATCCATCACTGTCATACTAGAAATGCATTGAATCTTCCTGCCTGTTGGTTTGTGTGTGTGATTTCAGAACGTCGCTGAACTGAAGGAGCAGTTGCAGAGTAAACAGAAAGAGCATGAGATGGCCATCCATGCGCTCAAAGATCAGGTAGTGCACAAGATTGGTTAAAAATGTGAAATATTAATTTCTGAGATGACTACTGGACGCCAGTTACTGAATTAAACAAATTAGTGTGGTCATGGAACCACATTTGAAATGTTTTAATCTTGCATACTGCATAGTATACAGTGCAGTATACAGTACATACTGCAGATTATGCTAGTGTTCCATTCCAAACATCGTCAAAGGTACTAATAGGAAGAATACAGAAGATGAATAGTTGGTTAAAATGTTCATTTAGCATTTCTTTTAATGTTTATTCTGTCACAGATGGTCGTTAGTGCATCTCCAGAGAATTAATCTGCAATCTCCGCATCTGCTGGTTTGCCGTTTACTAACAGGTTTATAAATGAAAGAAAGCAGGCAATTAATCTGCATAAATTGAGTGTGATTTTAATGATAATAGGTCCTACAGATTCAATTAAATAAACCGTAAAAGGCTCATGTGGGTGTCGTTGTTAGCGTGGAACTCAATTACGTTTTTATTGTTCATTATAAAAAAATCAAATAATGAAAATTTGAGTTTTTTTTTTAAATGGCAGGATGCAGTTTTATGATTATTTAGTTGTTTTGGTTTTCAGCTTTGTTTTAAAATGTAGTTTAGCTTTGCTTAGAAAGCGTTTTACGTTCTTAAAGTTGAATGTCTCACAATCATTTTATTCCAAACCTGACTTTCTTTCTTTTGTGGAACTCGACAGGAGAAGTATGTCCTTCGTGTTTTTCTCGATACAGTAAAAGTGAATGGGGACAGATGTTATTGAGCTCCAAAAATGACAAAACAGCATCATAAATCTATTTCGTATGACTTTTGCACTATATTCCAAATCTCCTGGAGTCGTATGATAACTTTGTGAGAGAAACCGACTGAATTTCATGTGGTCAAATTGTTATTCCTTGATAATCTTCCTCATTTTTGCATATTCACACATTACTTTTTGTTTTGAACTACTTCAATCTTGCAGGGCACCGCATTTTAATATTCATGAATGGCAATATATTTATTGCAGCCTTGTTTTTAACAAAACATGACTTAAAGTTATTAATTATAATTTAATTATGAATTCAGAACTTAAAATATTTGCATTTTTGGAGCGTCACTTTCATTGTACTGAAGCATAAACATTCTTCAAAGTGTTTTTTTGTTTTAAGAAAGTTTCTTAAACTAAGTCAAGCAGGTTTGGAGCAACATGAGGGTGAGTATATAGTATTAACTATCCCTTTAATATGAACAGGAAGACACCGCAGTCTTTCTGCTGATAGCAAACTCGTTGTGCTTAAGGAGAAGTTTGTGAAGTTTATAATTACCCAGAGAGCAGCCTGTTTAATTGAGTGTTTATGGATGATGGTGCTCAGGATCAGCTGAGTAATTAAGGATTAGTGGGGCTCACTGCAGGTGGCTTAGGGGCACACGCGCTCCGCCAGGGCCCCTGAGGAAAGGGCTGCTCTTGTACTGCCGTCGGCCCTACTGCAGGTCCTGCCAACACAAATGTCTTTCACTTCCTCCATGAGGTGACAAATCTTAATTAAGCAGCTGCCTCTAATGAACAGCAAGCAGATAAGGATGAAGAACGTCCCTGTTCTGTTTTTCCTTTCAGAATTGCTTGATTGGGTCTCTTCTGTTTGATTTGGATTCTCTAACTCAGCCTGTTTTCTTCTCTCTTCTTTTCACTTGTTTTGGGCGTTCTTTCTTTATCATCTCTTGCTCTTGTTCACCCCTTGGGCTTTATTCTTCTTGTGTTCATCTTCCCCTACAATCCCACGCTGCCGCTTTATTCATCAATCTAATCTCCTCCTTTCTCTGTACATGTTCCCTTCTTTATATCCTTTTTGCTTATCTGTATTTTTTCTTTCATATTTTCTTTTTTTTTCTTCAAAATGTTAATATTTTGAACATTTTATTATTTTTATTTAATTAATCCCCCCCCCCATTTTCTTTGTTCTTTATTTCATTTTTTGTTGCATTTTTCTTTATTATCCACTTCCTCGATTGTTCTTTATTTATTTTCTTTTGTTATTTTTTCATGGTTTTGTTGTTTGTTGTTCTTTTTGCTTTTTTCTGTTCTGTATTTTTTTCCTTTATTTTATTTTATACATTTTTCTTTTCAAAATGTTCATAATTTTCCCCTTTTCGTTGTTTTGTTTTTCATTCTTTAAAAAAAATAAAAATAAAAATGTAATGTTTTTTTGTTAATTCCCTTGTTTGTTCACTTGTTCTTTCATTTGTAATTTTTTCATGTTTTTGTCTAATTTACACACACACATATATATTCAACATTTTCATATTTTTCATATTTTATTCTTTTTATTTCATTCATTCATTCATTTTCTTTTTTGTTCTTCTATTCACTCATTGTACTTTATTCTATTGCTCTTTTATTTCAATCTTTCATTTGGTGTTGCTTTTTTCTTTTTTGTCTTGCTTTCTCTCTCTGTCTCTGTCTCCTGGTCTTGTGGGGTGGTTTTGTGTTTGGGCGGAGCTGCAGGTAGCGTGTCAGAGTGCGGTCAGTCAGGAGCAGGTGGAGGGCATGCTGAGCGAGAACGATGCTCTCAGGACAAATCTAGCAGCCCTAGAACAGGTACTTGACCATGATACAGCCTCACGACCTTCATCAACCCCAGTTCCAGCATCATCTTCACTCGAATGACTGTCTGGTCTAACACACATGATCTTTGTACCATTAACTGTTAATACACGCATACTAATGTCACTTTTATCAACTTTATCGCCATTACCTATATTACTACTAAAAACTGAAGGAATTAACAATGCACTCTCAGTTCACGCCAATTTGTACTTTCTTCTTTGAAAAAATGTCAATATCTAAAAGGAAATTCATGGAGGTTCCTAAAGTTACATTGTTTTGTTTTAAAAATCTGGTTTTGTGTGATTTTCTAATCGCATTGTGATTGGTGTCTTTAATGCAAGTACGGCTGTGTGATAACTTCAAACTGAAATTCAAAACGGCATATTTAAATACTTTGTTTATTGCTCACCAGCCAAAATCATTGTTTATTCATTCCAGAGTGACTTAAAATGCATTAAGGTATACATTTACATTAGTATGTGCACTTCTTGGGAATCACACCCATTATCCTTTGTGAGCAATACCTAAATATTAATATATACTGTATTTATATATATATATATATATATGGATTAAATAAGAGACAAAATCAGATTTTAAGAACACTGCAAGGGTGCATAAAGGTCATTTAGCGCCTACAGCACTTTAACCCTTACTGAAGTTTTAAAAAGTGCCTGTTTTTAATATGTTTGTCCATGTATGTTTTTGTTTAGCCATAGTTTTTGTGTGTATGTATGTTCACACATACATTCATACATAAATATGTGTTGCATCATGTATAAAAGTTTATATTTAGCTTGAAAGCACTCATGGGTACATTTATGTTGATATTGCATTTCTCAGCTGTTGTGTAGTGTTTTCTGCACCTTACGAATTCTTCTTTTGTGTTCTGTTGGCATTTTCTTGCATATACACCAAATTCAGACTGAATAAGACTTATTTCAGTTGTCCGGGGTTCTCTGGGATTTATCTGAAACTCAGTGTATGTTTTTTTGCAGATCCAAACAGTGAAGACTCAGGAACAGAATTTGCTGAGAGAGCAAAATCTGATGCTAAACGCAGAGCTTCAGCAGAAACGTACAGAACAGGAGAGCTTCCTGGCGCAGAGAGATGATCTCAACTCACAGCTACAGGTATTTTGGCACTTGTTAACTTTGAAAACAAAACTGAAAAGCATTCGGAACATATTCAACTTTTTGCTATTTCTAAATAAAATGCTTTATCCAGTGTGACATAGGAATCATATTATACTATAATTTTATTAGTCAGTATTTTTTTTTTTTTTTATGCCCACCAGCTGAAAAGTCTGTTTTTGATAAAATCCATTCTGATGAAAAAAACTATAAACATTTTTTTGTTGTTGTTTTTAAAGCCTTTTAAATGTTTTTTTTATTGAAAAGCAAAAAAACAATTACTTCAATACTTGTATTACTTCAGCAGTTACAAAAGTATTTTTAATGTTTTTATTATAGCTAAGTAATACATATTTTAGAATTAGTAATCAGATCGATCATAAAAATTATTTTGACGACTTGTTGCTGATCAGGAGTCAAACCGAGCGAATAGTCGACTACTGGAGCAGCTCACTGAACTGGGTCTGGAGAAGGACAAGCTACAGCAGGAGTTAGAGGAGGCCAGAAAGGTGACGACACACAAACCTTCTGATCCTTTCACAATTCAGTCAATTCCCACTGCAGCAGGTGAAAGTAGTTTGACGTTTGGTGCACTCACTATCTCTGTCTTCATTTAAGCTTCTTTAGTGAGTCCGTTCACGCTGCTCATTCTTCCATCAGTTAATGCTCTGATCTTTTGACCATCATAATGACTTTATTAATGTAAAAGCCGCAATCGGATTTAGACACAAATGAGCTCCGTAAGATTCACCTTTGGATTTCTTTCGTACAAGTTTTATTATTTTTTTCTTCCCTCTAGTGATGTTAGTCAATGTTGCACCAACACCAATTTTTACAGTTTTAAATGACCATTTTCCACCGTCGTTCTGACACTTTGAATTAAACAGGCTGTTTTTGCTACAGCAATGTAGATCATCCTGATATAACACACTTTTTATACATTTTAAATCTGCATCAAATTCAGCACAAAATTATAATATAAATGAAAATATTTTAGGGTTAAAAAAAATTCTCTTTTTCTTCCCGTGATGTTAGTCAATGTTTCTTGCACCAACACCAATTTTTACAGTTTTAAATGACCATTTTCCACCGTCGTTCTGACACTTTGAATTAAACAGGCTGTTTTTGCTACAGCAATGTAGATCATCCTGATATAACACACTTTTTATACATTTTAAATCTGCATCAAATTCAGCACAAAATTATAATATAAATGAAAATATTTTAGGGTTAAAAAAAATTCTCCACATTACAGTAGTGACAATTAAAATTAGCTTAATCTTGAAAATAATATCACAATATATAAAAAGTTTGTCTATGGCATTCTTTGCTATATAAATTCAATTATGGAGATTTCTGTTCATCTAAATACCTGTCATTTAAATAACAGTTGTTCAAAAGAAGAAAAAATCAAGAAAAATATGTGCGATACAGTCTTGACAATGACTGGAGCTTTGATATTGCCACATTTTATTTAAAACGAAATACCACACTGATAAGAAGAAAGTGAACGCTGTCTTTACTTTCTCAGACTGCGGATAAGCGTAAGGTTATGCTGGATGAACTGGCCATTGAGACGGCGCAGGAGAAGTCACGGCACAAAGAGGAACTCAGCGATGTGCGCTTGCAGCATGAAAAGGAAGTGCTGAGCATCAGGGCCCGCTATGAGAAGGAGCTCCGCGGCCTCCATGAGGAGAAGAACCGCACGGAAGAGGAGATCCGCTCACAGCTACGAGACGAGAGAGTAAGGAACCTTTGTGAGCCGCTAACTGAAAGCTTGTTGGTTGAGACACGAACATTCAACAAAGCACTTAACCTATTTACAACTGTTTCTTTTTTTTTTCAGGCTCGTACCAAAGAGCTGGAGGGTCTTCAGCCGTATGTGGAGGAGTTGAAAGCTCAGGTTCAGTCTATGGAGGGGACAAAGGGCTGGTTTGAGCGCAGGCTCAAGGAAGCAGAGGTGCCGTGTGTTCACAATCATCTCTTGCTGCAAAGCACTGGCAGAGATGGAAACTGTCTTTTGTTGTTTACATCTGGCTACATCAGTATCATTCCGACCACATGATGTCAGTGTTGTTTTTTCATTACTGTGTTGCAGGCTTTAAAATGCCAAATGGTAAAGAGCATTTACAGTGGATTTATTGTTATATTTCAATTTCTTATAAATGTAAAATATAAAATAAATTGAATCATTAACGTACTGTAAATCCACTAAAATTCTCTTCTTTTCACCATTTGACAGTTTTATAGTCTGTAGTTTTAAAGTTTGAAATATAAAAGTAAAATACAGATTTCAAACTTCAAAGTTATAGACTTTAAAACTGTTAAATGGTAAAAAGAAGAGCATTTTACTAGCTTCACGTTTATGTTTCAAACTAACAAAATATTGCATTCATCCTTGGATGTCTGGGTGATTTATACTTGATATTGGTGTCATTTGTTTGTGTTGTGAACAGGAGAGCATGGAAAAGAACAAACTGGACCATGCAGAAGAGATCCAGCGGGTACAGAAAGATCTCACACTTCAGCTGGAGGTAAACTTTTTTGGACGTGATCATAAAAACACATTTGGTGTTTGACAGCACTTAATGGAGTACAGTAAGCGAAAGCAGATGAAGTAATGAGCGGTAAAGCTATATTTAGCAGATCTTGTCTTTATGACACATTTGTTGTCTTCATAAATATTCAAGTCTCAGAAACACATCAGAATTCGGTCACGTCTCACCGAGTTGATGGATGATGGCTTGACAGAATTTTACTTAATGAGCTTAAAAGACAGTATGAAATGCATGGAACATGTCTGTAGGTGCTCAAAAGTTAAGAATTTCTCAATGAGGTCATGGAAACCCAAGGTTAAATCTCATGTAATTACTTTTGTTTTTAATAACGTAGCTGGAGTACATTTGATTGCATTTAATTTATGATTCTACTGAACTGAAACACCAATAAAGTCCTATGGCCAGTCCATCTCTGGCATGACTTGACTGATTTGATTAGATCATACCGTTTAATATTATTTTTTACCATGCCTGCACAGCCTTGGTTATGTCAGCACAAAAGAAAATTTATTTCAGAAGCAGAGGAAGTTGTTTTGATGCAAGATTGAAAACAGAATTTATTTTCTAACTTTTCTTTTATGCTGATAGATATCTTTTAGTTTTAGTTTAACAAAACACAGAATATGTGCGCGCACACACACACACACACATACACAAATGAAAATATTTAAACTTATTACTTGCTTATTTTACTGTATTTTAGCATGTTCTTTGTAATTTAATCAAATATCATATCCTACTTTTCAAGTCTGACAAATCTGTGTATTAAACAAATTAATAAATAATCAGTTCTGTCCAGAACTTATCCGTTTTTAATAAATGAACACACATTCCTGCTGTTTCTCAGGCTAAAGCTGCAGAGGTGGAGACAGTCAAACAGCAAGTGATGGAGATGCAGAAAGAGAGAGAAGAACTCAACAACACAATCAGCAAACTCAAACAGGTGTGTGAACAGAATGTATTCATTTGTAGCGCTCTACTGGTCTCCTAGTGGCTCTGCTGGAGCTTTTGTTCTTCAGCGTGATGAGAACTATGTGTTTTTAAGATGCTAAATAAGTCACGACTCAGATGGAGGATATTGTGGGGGTGTGATCACTGGAGCTCACCAGTAATTTCAAATGTGACTCAAGAACGATGCAGCATTAGGATGACATTGTTCTTTGTGTGAGCATCTGCTGCCAGCAGCTCCTGGGGGATGTTCAGTTTTCAGAGCTGCAAAATTGGTGTTTCCTGGTCTGATCTTAGAATGGTTTATTAGGGCTTACCTTTGTTCTGATGTTTCTTGTGTGATGGTTCTTATTGTATACTAATACTAAGATTTAAAGCAGCAGACACTACATCATACACTACTCCACTTTTTGTGGGTCAGTAAGATTTAAAATGTTTTTTTTTTAAAGAAATTACTACTTTTGTTCAGCAAGGATGCATTAAATTGATAAAAAAGATTTTAATAATTTTACAAAAGATTTCTATTTCAAATAAATGCTTATCTTTTAAACTTTTAATTCATCAAATAATCTTGGAAAAATGCATCATGATTATTAAGCAGCACAACTATTTTCAATAATAAGAAATGATTCTTGAGCAGCAAATCAGCATATTAGAATGATTTCTGAAGGAACATGTGACTCTGAAGACTGGAGTAATGATGCTGAAAATGCAGCTTTGCGTGTAAATTACATTTTAATATATATATATATATATATTAAAATGGAAATTTGTTATTTTAAATTGTAATACATTTTCACAATATTACAGTTTTGAATGTATTTTTTAATTAAATGCAGCCTTGAGACTCAAAAACATTTAAAAATCTTATTGAACCTAAACTTTTGAGTGGTAGTGTATATTCATAAATAATAAATATTAACTAAAATAGTTAATACAATAATAATAAGATGAATATGAAATATTGAAAACATGAATTGCATAACATTATTTCTGCAATAGAAGTTCCTCTGTAAATGCATTTAAATGCCCTTTCTTGTTTTATATGGTACTTCAGTTGTGCTGTCTTTTTATTGTCTAAAATATATAAAAATGAAAGAGACTAAACTGTAGCTTAGGGAAACATTTCAAACTAAACTGAAAAGTTATTTGAAAATAATCATTTGACAGTAGTTTTAAAATAAAGATGGATTTGATAAACTGTAATGACCTTTGTGTGTGTATTTCAGGAGATTAAAGATACAGTGGATGGACAGAGAATCCTGGAGAAAAAAGGTAGTTCAGCGGTAAGTAGGCAATCCAGCCAGGAGAAAGGGATGAGTCAGGGCTTTCCCTCTCTCCATTTCCCAGAAAGTGAATTAAAATAGTCCCAGGCGATGGGCAGGACACCTCTCTGCCCTACAGACCTGAAACCAGACCTCCTATTGACGAGGGTCGATCAGCGTTCATTAACGCTCTAGCCGTTTCATCAATAGAATCTCGTTTGACAGTTCATTGATCGTCTCTGTTTGTGTGTGTTTCCAGCTCCAGAAGCTGTCCATACTTTTAGCTCAATAAAGTTTTGGTTATAGCTTTTCTGTGGCATTGTTTATTAGGCACACTGTTTATTAGGTTACAAATGCAGTCCCTCTGGGAAGTTCCTTCCTACTTGAAGTGATTTTGGCCACAAAATGGATGAAATTTCATATATCTTCCCCTCTTTTTCTCCTTCCGACAAAAACAAAAGGATTTTGTAGTGCTACTGCTGCAAAATTGGAGGATGGGATATTTAGTTGATGTTGTCGGTGTATATATATATATATATATATATATATATATTTTGGTTTGCGATTTTATGTAATGATATTTAGACATTTATTTATTTTTTAAAGGGATAGTTCACACAAAAATAAAACTTCTGCCATCATTTACTCACCCTCCAGGCACAGTTCCAAACCTGTATGAGTTTCTGTATGAGATATTTTGAAGAATATGGGTAACCAAACACTTGATGGTCCCCATTGACCTCCATAGTAGCTTTTTCCATATTATGGAAGTCAGTAGGGACCATCAACTGTTTGGTTACCCATATTCTTCAAAATATCTTGCGTTCAGCAGAAGAAAGAAATTCATACAGGTTAGAAACAACTTGAGGGGAGTAAATGATGACTTTTCATTTTTGGGTGGACTATCACTTTAAGTGTGGCTTAAGTGTCCAAATACTATACTGGTTTATAGTCTGCTAAATGTCCATCAAACTAAATGTCCATCAGATGTCCAAATAATGGCTGTCATGTTATGTCTGCAGCTGAAAGACTTGAAGAGGCAGCTCCATTTGGAGAGAAAAAGAGCCGATAAACTCCAGGAGCGGCTGCAGGAAATCCTAACCAACACTAAGACCCGTACAGGTGAACACTTTCTTCCTTACATGTTATACTTAAGATTTTGAGACATACCCCTCCATCATCATATAAAGCATTTGTAAGTACATGGAATAGGGCTTTTTAGAGCTGTCAGTGCCCTCTCAGGTGATTTAAACTGCGATTGGCTCTGCGTTCGCCATTTCATCACACATGGGCGGCATGAATGAAAAATTTAAAGCAGGTAAGTAAATATGTGGCGCTGAGCATAAATAAGGCAGCAGATGAAGAAGGCTCCACCCCGACTGCAAACTGCTACAAATGAGACAAACCCAAAGCATGTTCTTACCACCTAAAGAGAATTCCAAACAGCCCATGCGCTTTGTTCTTGCATCAGGTTCCTGTGGGATGTTGAGCAGTTCACTTTCCAGCGTTCGGCTCATTGGCTATAAATAGTTTTTGCAAGAAGGCAAATTACATTAAAGGGGTCATATGATGCGATTTCAATTTTTCCTTTCTTTTTTGGAGTGTTACAAGCTGGGGGTGCATAAAGAAGATCTGTAAAGTTGCAAAGACTAAAGTCTCAAATCCAAAGAGATATTCTTTATAAAAGTTAAGAGTCAGCCACACCTACCTAAAACGGCTCGTTCTAACACGCCCCCACATATCTACCTCACTATGTGGGAAGATTTGCATAACGCCGCCCAAATGTTCACGCAAAGAAAAAAGGCGTAACTTTTATTCTCGCTGTAGTATTGTTGCCGCTTTCCGCCATGTCCTGAAGACGCTGTGTTTCGTTGTGAAAGCGAAACTACTTTGTTTGGTCTTCCAAAAGAGGACGATATCCGCTTCGTCATGCCTAGAGCTGATCCGTGCTGGTCGCTGAGGGAATACATCAACTTAGTGCTGTGGATCGCCGGATCGGCTTTCACCGTGGATGAAGCCCGGGGTCGTCACATGTGCTCACACTGTGCAAAACCACGATCATATTTTGCGCAGCTTGTCGGTGAACAACGGCAAGATGCGCGATAAATATCACATGCGATTTATCGTGCAGCCCTACATTAAATACAGGTTGTGAACACATTTTTAATTGACTTTAGCTGCCCTTCGACTGTTTATATGATGTCAAGTCAATTTTATTTGTATAATGATTTTCACAATACACATTGACGTCACAGAAAATGTCTTTATAAAGTGGTTTTGTTTTTTGTCTTTTTAGACCAAGTACGAATAATAATAATAAAAAAACCTTTAAGGGTTTAACTATTTTGTATAATGATTTTCTCAATACACATTGACGTCACAGAAAATGTCTTTATAAAGTGGTTTTGTTTTTTGTCTTTTTAGACCAAGTACGAATAATAATAATAAAAAAACCTTTAAGGGTTTAACTATTTGAAACAATTTTCATTGACTCTAGCTGTCCTTTTTATTATATGACGTCAAGTCAGTTTTATTTGTATAGTGCTTTTCGCAATGCACGTTGACGTCACAGAAAATGACTTTATAAAATGGATTCACTAACTTTTTTACTCTGTGCGAATTAAACAAACAAAAAAAAAACCACGACATTCTAATTTATTGAGATGCACCTGTATGTATATATATATATGTAAATATTTTCAAATGTTTGAGGACAGTAATATTTTTTAAAATGTTTTTAGAAGAAGTCCCTTATGCTCACCAAGTCTGCATTTTTATTATAAGAAAACAGTAATATTGTGAAATGTTATTACAATTTAAAATAACTATTTACTCTTTTAATATATTTTAAAATGTATTTTATTCCTGTGATGGTAAAGCTGAAGTTTCAGCATCATCACTCCAGTCACATGATCTTTTGGAAATAATTCTAATATGCTTATTTGTTGCTCAAGAAACTTTTCTTTTTATTTAAAATAGTTGTGCTGTTTAGTATTTCTGTGGAAAGCATCTTACTTTTTTCCCCCCAAGATAATTTAATGAAAAGAAAGTTAAAAAGAACAGCATTTATTTGAAATAAAAATCTTTTGTAACATTATGAATGAAATAAATTGTTCTAGTATACTGATTTGCTGCTAAAGAAACATTTCTTCTTACTATGAGTGTTGAAAATAGTGCTGCTTAATATTTTTGTGGAAAGTAATACATTAGAATAGAAAACATTAGAATAGAAAATTCAAAATCAACAGCATTTATTTGATTTTTTTTTTTGTAATTATAAATGTCTTTGCTGTCACTTGTGATCCATTTCATTTGTTCTTGCTGAATAAAAGTATTAATCTTACTGAACCCAAACTTTTGAACATTAGTGTATTCCATACAATTAAATGCTAAATAAAATGGATAACGTCTAACTTTTGTGAATTGTTTACTTTGTAGATTCTCTGTCCGTGAGTGCAGGTATTAATGGATGACGTTCTGCTATGTAGCCTGTAATATGTTAGCATGCTTAGCTCTAGTATAGATTACTCAGTAGTGATTCCTTGTTTGTTGACCTACGTACTCTCTGTAGATTGCAAATGCATTTGTATTATTATTTTGGCCTACTAATAGTTGCCTTGCAGTAACTAGTTGTTGATCAAAATAGTGGTTACCGGTTTCTGGAAACTGCTATTTTATAGTATCTAGGACTGGACAGTATATTTCAGTATATTTTCAAACAAGATAGAAAATGAGGCAATAGCATTCATATTAATATACTTTGATGTTGTAAATGTTTCTGACACATAAAAAAGTATGTTGAGTGAGCTGCTGCAGGAAATATGCACAATCTAACCCATTGCCATTTTCTAGCTCACCTACAGCGCTTAGTGATTTATGCTCTTAAAATATTCCTCTTTTTGGGTCATGTATATATTTACAGGTCTGGAGGAGCTGGTGTTATCTGAGATCAGTTCGCCGAGCCGTACGCAGCAGACGGGTGACAGCAGTAGCATCTCCTCCTTCAGCTATAGAGAGATCATGAAAGACGGGGCTTCGGCTCCCAGCACCAATAAGGTAGAGCGGGCCAACGACCCTTGCAAATACTGTCGCCACAGTTGACGCTTCCTTTTCTCTGGCTCCCAGGAGCATTTCCGACCTCCAGAAGCTTTTAAAGGGGTCATAGGATTCTACATGCACTTTTACAAGTTGTTTGAACTGAAATGTGTGTTGGCAGTGTGTGTACACAACCACCCTATAATGATAAAAATCCACCCAGTGTTTTTTTTAAAAATCTGGTTAAATGTTTTCCCCTTTCTCAAATCGAGCCGATCTCAGATGCCTGTCTGTGTGACCTCACACAGACAGGCCCCTCCCACGATGGTTTGATTGACCATAGCGTTTCAGCACAGACTGGACTGGTGTCTTACCTGAGTGAGCTGTCGTCAGTCCTCTTGTTTCACCGCTGGAGCAGACGTAGACAAGAATGACTCCTAAGCGATTGAGGTGTTCTGTTGTTGGATGTAATAATGAACATAGCAGTTGTCGTTTACTCCCGACATCTGAGCCGCTGAAGACGCAGTGGATTATGTTTGTTTTTTGAAGGGAAGCAGACGGGTGACAGCAGTAGCATCTCCTCCTTCAGCTATAGAGAGATCATGAAAGACGGGGCTTCGGCTCCCAGCACCAATAAGGTAGAGCGGGCCAACGACCCTTGCAAATACTGTCGCCACAGTTGACGCTTCCTTTTCTCTGGCTCCCAGGAGCATTTCCGACCTCCAGAAGCTTTTAAAGGGGTCATAGGATTCTACATGCACTTTTACAAGTTGTTTGAACTGAAATGTGTGTTGGCAGTGTGTGTACACAACCACCCTATAATGATAAAAATCCACCCAGTGTTTTTTTAAAAAATCTGGTTAAATGTTTTCCCCTTTCTCAAATCGAGCCGATCTCAGATGCCTGTCTGTGTGACCTCACACAGACAGGCCCCTCCCACGATGGTTTGATTGACCATAGCGTTTCAGCACAGACTGGACTGGTGTCTTACCTGAGTGAGCTGTCGTCAGTCCTCTTGTTTCACCGCTGGAGCAGACGTAGACAAGAATGACTCCTAAGCGATTGAGGTGTTCTGTTGTTGGATGTAATAATGAACATAGCAGTCTACATTTACTACCGACATCTGAGCCGCTGAACTCGCAGTGGAATACATTGTTTCTGAAGGGAATGCGGGGGTTTGTGCGCTTGCGCGTGCCTCAAAAGAGACTTACAAAGATACATAACAGCTACAAGTGTATGCAATACTTGATTTATGCAAGCACTATATAGGATCAATCACTATACAGGATTTACCCTATTATACTTTATCGACACGAATTGATAGGTGAAACAACAAACAGCCACCCACAAATAGTCTATAAACAAAGCATCAGGCTGTCTTTGAGTTCACATGAACAACGGTTAAAGTTACTCGTCGTCAGGCTACAGAAGAATCCCATAATTCTGCCGTTCAATTAGGCCTAAGACATCTAGAGTCACGCAGACCTATAACAACCCAGCCACAACACATAATTGCGAATAACATGCCTTACCTTAACACAGAATCGACCACAGAGTCCAACGTTTATATTTTTTCTACGAATCTTTGAGTTAACGTACTAAACATGAGTGGAATTTGCACTGCAGCGCCCCCACACCTTGATGCTCATGACAAGAATAGCACGTATAGTTATCTTTATTGAAGTGAATTAGGTTTAAATCTGCGTCATGTATGAATGAATGATATTTTAGCAATTTTACACATAATAATCCACGATGATCACATTACACAAAACTGAAATTGCACGTCAAAATAACACATTGTCAATATTTTTTGAGACCCCCCAAAATTTCACAAATCACGTTTTCAGGGGAGCCCATGTCTTATTAAGGGGAGCCGAGCTCCCCCTAGCTCCCCCATAGTTCGCACCCTGCCTTTAATAAATTTAATATAAACAGTGTAAATTCTATAAATATCCTGTGCCTGTGAAGAAACAGGGTAGAAAATAATGGTTGTTGTGACATGCTGGACTATCTTGAGGGACATGAGTGTGGTTTGGTGAAGAAAAACACAAACTTTGAGGTACATTTGACTAATTATTGCTGTTTTCCAAGACTAGGAAGTTTTAAACTTCATGCAACTCATCCCTCAACATTTGTGCTACAGACATGAATGGTGCCTCAATCATAAATCATCTAGTTGACTTTCAAATGCATTTATCAAAGCACAGACTCCCATTTTATGCCATCAATTTGAAACATAATGCATATCAGGCATATGTTTAAGGAGAATCGTCATCAACCTTCAGTAAGGGAACTTCATTTTTTTAAGCCAGAGCGAAAATGAGACTCATGGGACGAAAATAGTGTACACAGGGGACGGCGAGAGTCTCTGGGACGAGTCGACTGTCATTTGATTGCATCGTTTCCAGCTCCTTGAAACGCCCTGAAACAAACTAAGGGACAGAATAGGACCACCACATGTACAAGGCTGATGGAATTCCTTCCTGTGACTTTCATGTGACGTTGAATGACACTGTGTTAAATGACAGAAGTTTCAAAGGGATAGATCACACAAAACTTATTTAAAAAAAAAAAAAAAGAAAGTACCCGCATCTTGTTCTAAACCTACATGACCTTCAGTGTTATTTTAGTATTACTTCTATGCTGTTATAGTATTTATTACTATTTTGAAGTACAGTGGGGCAAAAAAGTATTTAGTCAGCCACCAATTGTGCAAGTTCTCCCACTTAAAAAGATGAGAGAGGCCTGTAATTTTCATCATAGGTATACCTCAACTACGAGAGACAAAATGAGAAAAAAAAATCCAGAAAATCACATTGTAGGTGTTTTAATATTTTCAGTTTGTTATTTTCCGTTTTAGTTATGTGCTTTTGTCATAATTTTTTTGTTATTTCTATTTAGCTTTAATTTATTTATATTTCAGTGTTTGTTTTTAGTAAGGTTAGTACGACAGTACTGCACTTTTGGTTCTTTAGTACTATTTTTAGCTTTAGAACTTGAACATAAATTAGTTTCAATTAGTTGTCAAGGCACATTTCTAATTTTCGTTTGTCTTAATATTTTATTTTAACTTTATTTCAATTATCCAAAATAAATTTTAATAGTTTTAGTTAACAGTAACAACGCTGATGACTTTGTCTATTTAATCCCATTGCTAAAACATTCATACTGGTCTAAGCTGGTTTTGTCAGCATATTTTTAAGTAAAAAAAGATGTTTCAGTGAAGTTTTATTTCTCTTTCCACAGTCCAACACCAGCAGCCCTCAGTCCCAGCGTCCTGCGGACCTTTCGGACGACGAGGTCAGTGAGCTCTTCCAGAGGCTCGCCGAGGTTCAGCAGGAGAAGTGGATGCTGGAGGAGAAGGTATGACGTTTTAACCTTCATTGTAGTCTCATGTTACTAGGAAAAGTTGAACTCTCGTGGAACAGCCCAGGTTTGCAGTACTGCACCAAACCTTCACCCGGCCAGTTCTGCTGTGTGCTCCATAGGGGGCTGTAAGTGCTGAATTGTGTCTTTGGATCATGAAATATGCATGCAGATATTGATGTTTCCACATTTTTATCGGTCTTGGTTAGTAACTATTGGAATGGAAATATGTAGTTAGGGCTTTGACAAGTTACATCACCCTTTCTGCTTCAAAGAGATATATTACTGTAAACTCAAACATGTCAGTGCCACTCATATGCTGTTTCATAAATCATCTGGATTTCATAAAATGTATTTTAGAAATTTTATTTTTTCATTTGTGAATTTAAGATTAAATATAAAATAGTTTATACATTTGTTTAAATTGATGTTTGATGCATGTTTAAATTTATTTTTTATTTAACCTTTATTTAACCAGGAAATAATTAAACAAATTCTTAAAATTAAATTACATTTAAATTATATTAATTAAAATTTTTATATTATCTATGTATATAGTTAATCTTTTATTTATTTCTTTTTTTATATACATATACGCTACCATTGAAGTTTGGAGATAGTCAATACTTTTTTTTCCCCAAAGAAATTAATACTTTTATTCATCAAGGATAAATTAAATTGGGTAAAAGTGACAGTAAAAACTTTTAGAAAATTTTCAAATAAATGCTGTTCTTTTAAAATTTCTATTAATCAAAAATTCCCCAAAAAAGTTTTCACCATTTATCAAAAAAAAAAAAAAAAAAAAAATTATTACACAGCAAATCAGCATGTTAGAATGATTTCTGAAGGATCATGTGACACTGAAGACTGGATTAATGATGCTGAAAATTCAGCTTTGACATCACAGGAATAAATTACATTTTAAATGTATTCCAATAAAAAACAGTTATTTTAAATTGTAATAATATTTCAGAATATTACTATTTTTACTGTACTTTTGATCAAATAAATGCAGCCTTGATAAGCAGACAAGACTTTTTTTTCACATTATCGTAAAGATAATTTACATAGCTGAAATAATGTCTTTTCAGTCAAATTAAATAGACTAACATTATTGTGATATTAATTTATAGCAAAATCGACTAAAATGAATGAATTTAAAGAGCCTTTTCTAAAGATAAAACCAATCACATTGGCAGTGATCACAGTGTCCACACCTGTGTGCTTCCGTATCAGTTTATCACACTTTCGTGTGGTTGTTGCGTGTGGCAGTTTATTGCAGATCTTATCTTTGTGCTCTCTGTTCAGGTGAAACACTTGGAGGTCAGCTGCTCTTCAATGGCCGATGACATCTGTAAAAAGAGTGCCATTATTGAGACGTACGTCATGGACAGCCGAAGAGGTAAGCGTCTCTCTCTCCCTCTTTGTCATTCTTCACAGCCTCAGGCGTGCTTGTTTTCTGAAAGCACCTGATGTGTAGGTTTACAGATGAGGTCAGGTGATAGGTGATACTGATTGTGCTTTTATTCTAAAGAGTATCAAACATGTGGTTGTCACTTTTGTTGTGTTCGTGTGGAAAAAGACCCCAAGCTATTCAATAGTACAGGTTTGTTTAAAATAAAGGACTGTTTAGACTGATGCAGAGACATTTCATGATTTTCTTCTTTTATTGTACAGTGTTGTAGCGAATCAGCTCATGGGGAAATATGAATAATTAACCATAACTAATTATGATTAATTATTAATATTTTAGATCCACTGTAGATATTTAGCTGACCACTCAGGGTCAACCGTCTTGTCAATTCTAAGAACGTTAATTTCCTGGTTAAAGGAAATAACTTTCTTACTGTACAATTCTATAAGTTTGTAACGTAAATCTGCATGATTATTGACTCCGGTTATGAGTAAACAATGAACACATCAAGTGTGATACAAGTAAGGTTTTATTAACTACATAAAAACTTAAACTAGTCTAACATACTACACAAACACATTAAGCCGGTCTAACATAAACATACACACACACACACATACAGTTGGTATAGGAAAGGGTTAAAGTTTAGCACTAAAGAAAGAGACATAAGGAATGACATTTATGGAACCATTTTGCATATTCAGCAGATCTAAAACCTGAGGGAAAACGTCAGATTCTTAGTTCAAACAAACCTTGTAAAAAGGTGTAACTGATACTTAATGCATCAATTAAATCGACTAAGTTTGATACTTGCGTATGTCTGAAAAAGATTCCTGATGCAATCTTAAGGCCCCAAGATCTTGCTGAAGTTGGTTGATGAAAAAGAGTCTCAGCCCAATGTGATCTTGTCAAAGTCCAGTGTGATCTCCTGTGATCTCCTGTTTATCCGCTTCCATCTGGTTCAGGTCTAACCAGAATAGTCTTTCTGAATAGCATTGGAAGTGAACCATTTACTCCTACAATAATTGAGGATAGTCCCAGGGAGATGTAAAAATGGGGAGGTGGAGACTCCATAGAAAAAATGAAGAAAGGATGCAGAAGGTAGCAGCACTAGATGAGAGCTGACATTAGCAGGATGTAAATGATTCAGAATGCCGACATGCCTCAGTGAACCCAACACTCATCCTCAATAATGCAGCAGAAAGACTGAGCACCCCTCTTGTCTCCTCTCCTCCGTCCTCTCTCCCCTCCCTCTTACTTTATACTTACCCAAGTGCGGCTCGCCTTAAATTCATGCCAGTGATATAACAAATGAAACAGTGTGACATTTTATCTCAGACGTAGCCTTTTGAGTCAGTAGCGGTTTCCGTTGTCACCAGTGTGTTGAGGAAATGGCAAGTCAGGAAGCACCTCAGATAAGCCAGATGTATGCCACCTTGGGGGTATTGTTGACCCTTCACTTGCCAGAACTTTCTGCAGTATTCTTCCCTTCAAAGTGGGCACTGTATAGAAGATGCTGCGGATTAACAGTTGGCTTGCGACATTGTGTAAATTAGTCCCACAAACATGGAAACGCTTCTGCAGTATTTCAAGGCACATGTTCCCAGTAATGCAACCCCAGGTATTCGTTAAGACAAATCCTGAAAATTGCAACCATTAAGCAGCAATGGACAAATATATATGAATATTTCATTCAGTAGCGGTTCCCATATTTCGCCAATTTGTCGAGGAAATGGCAAGTCAAGGATGGCTCATATGTATGCCACCTTGGGGGTATTCTTGACACTTCACTTCCCAAAATATTCTGCCACATTCTCCCCTTCAACGTAGGGATTGCATAGAAGAAACTGCGGATTGTAAAAGGCACAACAGTTTTACAGCATTGCGCAGATCAGTCCCACAACTGTGGAAATGTCTCTGTTGTATTTCAGACACTCATTCCCAGCAATGCAACCCCAGGATCATCCAGTATTCGTTAGGACAAATGCTGAAAATGTCAGCCGTTAAGCAGCGGTAGGCAATTATAAATGAATGTTTCTCTGTAGAGTTTGGCATGTGTGTGATGTAAGACAGCTGTAGGATGGTTTATTTGCACAGCCTCCACTAATCAACTATTCAGCAACATGCCGCAGTCGCGTGTGCACAGTCTTCGCTCCGCCTAAGTGCTGCTGGAAGAAGTCAGCTGGGGTGAGACGCTGCTGCAGTCTGGAAACCCTCTGCCTGCCTACTTGTACCCTGTTTTAGACCTCTACTGAAGCGTGAAGTAAGCTAACCTTTCAGTGTACTACGGCCTCTCCCTGCTGCATCATTTAAGGAATAAACTATCCTTATCGCGTGCCCTATAGCTCCAGAACCCACTGAGATAATGGGAGCGAGTGTGAGTCACAGCAGAATTATTTTTCTTCCCTCTACAAGCAAATTTGGTCCACTTTAGAGTGAATTACACCACCGGGAGTGGGTGCTAATGGGCTCACTCTACTTGCCGAGGTTGCAAGAACAAATATGAGAAGAACAGATCATCGATATCCACACGGATCCCTCGAAAGAAGGAGTGACATCTGTAACTGGGAATAACACATGGCTGCAAACAGGAAGAATCCTTGTTGTCAAGATGAAATTTCCTGTTTGCCCCCTGGCAGAGGTTTCAGTTAAGTGCTGTGTCTCCAGTGAGTGATGGCTGAAAGGTCGCAGCCGCCGTACAGGATCTGCCAGTTTGACTGATTCAGGACTGCTGACTCCTGCCCCGGCCTGAGTAGATTCCCAGTGAGGCTTGCTAAGAAGTGGCCAGTGTTTCTGTGGGGTTCACATGGTAATTGTATGCTTGCTGTTATCTTGAAACTTGCATTGGTGCTTCAAAGCCTGAAGAGGACATTCTTCAAGGCCAAGCTCTGGCTGGCGTGATATTCCACTGTAACATCACTATCTTCACTTATCTTTTTATTCTTACATGCAGAAGGCCCTTTTTGCTCTTAAAGGGTTAGTTCACCCAAAAATTTAAATTAGCACATACATTACTCACCCTCAAGGCATCCTAGGTGTATATGACTTTCTTCTTTCAGACGAATCCAGTTGGAGTTATATAAAAAATTGTCTTTGATCTTCCAAGCTGTTTAATGGCAGTCAGCGGGTGTGGCAGTGCATCAGTCCAAAAGAAGTGAAATAAAGCGCATCCATCCATAATAAAAAGTGCCTCACACGGCTCTGGGGGGTGAACATAGACCCCCTGTAGCGAATCGATGCGTTTAACCATATTATGTAATAATCAATTCAATCTAGCTTGCGCTCACTGTTGTACACGGAAGCAGCTCCAGGCGGATGACGAAGAACGTCGGCGTTGCGCATGTGCCGCTCAGAAGTGACAAACGTGGAAGCGCAGTGGAGAGATCAAAACAAAACATCGGTCACGAATTAGAAGTACAAAATGATGATTTGTAAAGAAGAATGTCGGAGGATTTCAATATAAGCCAAGAGGAGACTGTTTTTCCTTTGCTAAAGTAAGGAAACTTTGCTTCCTTTGCTCCTATAAACAAACGTTGGTTTTCAGGAGACTCACTGATGCATGCGCAACGACGACATCTTACGCCATACTCCCGGAGCTGCTTCCATGTACAACTGTTGGGGCAAGCTAGATTAAAGGGATTATTACGTTTTGAATATGGATATTTTTCTTACAAAAATGCATCGATTTCGACAGGAAGCCTTTGTTCACCCCCCGGAGCCGTGTGAGGCACTTTTTATTATGGATGGATGCGCTTTATTTCACTTCTTTTGGACTGATGAACTGCAACACCCGCTGACTGCCATTAAACAGCTTGGAATATCAAAGTCAATTTTTAATATAACTCCAATTGGATTCATCTGAAAGAAGGACGTCATATACACCTAGGATGCCTTGAGGGTGAGTAATTTATGGGCTATCATTTTGGGGTGAACTATCCCTTTAAGTACCACAGTTGTGCAGAATTCAGAGTTGACTAATTTGCTCCCTTCAAGTTCATGACTTACAATTTGAATTAAATTGCCCATACCATATAAGTTGCAGTTCAAAGCAATTCTATCTATTGATCTATCAGTCTGTCTGTCTGTCTGTCTGTTGTTCTGTTTATCAGTGTGTCTATCAGTCTGTCTATTGGTCTATTTGTCATTTAGTCTATATAATTGTCTGTCTGTCTGTCTCTGTGTATCTATCCTTCAGTCATTCTATCTATCTTTCTGTCTGTCTGCCTGCCTATCATTTTATTTGTCTGTGTTATCTATTTGTAAGGCCCCTTTAATTTCAAGTCTTTTGAAGCTTTTTCCAAAATGGTTTCAACATTTAAACATTTCTTGTCCAATTCTGTTCAATTCCGACTGTAGTTTCCTTTGAATTTCAGGTAATGTTAATTCTACTCCCCTGCTTTCAAAGTTGCAATTCTGCATCCTGATTGGTACCTAAATTAAAATTCATAGTCCGTAACTGAATTGGAATTTAAAAGGCATTTTCAATTCAGTTCTTAATGGTGCACAACCCTGTCAAGTCCTGCAGGTTGTGACCTCAGCACTGTTCTGACGTAGTTCAGCCGAGCGTGTGATCGGGGATCCCCCGAGTCGTGAGTCAGGAACATCTGCGTGCCTTCAGTGTACTTTCCATTCCTCGTCTTCATTTGCTTCCGTGACTTGGCTTCTTAGGTTCACATCCCCTGCTGGTCCTGCAGCGGAACTCTGTCTGCGAGAGCGCCTGGCGCCATTCCACACCTTTGAAAGACATTGGCCCAGCATTTTCCAGCCATTAGAGCAGGGAGTCCTCTTTGTAAATCTCCTTTGTGGATTTATCAAAGCGTCTCCATAGAATCCTTGCCCCTACGCTCCAGCAAATTTGAATTAATGACACTGATCAATATGGAAGAAATACTGGTTACAGACCGGTGTGCGTTTTTCCATTTGCTATGTCATTAGCACAAACATTGATGTAGCCATCGAAGGATTTGCTGGTCTTGTTCCCTAAAGAGTCAGATGCATTAACTTCAGCGTGAATTATTTGTACAGGGAGGGAATTACGGCATGGTGAAAGGAGACACTGCAGCATCACAAGATGAAGCCTGTGATTTCCCTGCTGTAGATGTTAATAGAATTCTAATGAAGCAATGCATTGGTTGTAATGGGCTATTTGGCTGCTATGCTAAGCAGTGGTTATTGGAAAAGGACACAAGTTTGAAAAAAAAAAAGGTTAAATAGTAGGACATTCAATTGCTAATTTTACTCCATCTCCTTTCCATTATAGATGCGTGCGAGTTATTATAGTAAAAATTTTTTTTTAGTAATTTGTCCTTTCAATTTAGTGTAGTTTTTATTTTTTATTTTATCATTTGTTTTTTAATTGTCTAGTTTGTTTATTTAGTTTTCGTTGTAGTGTGTTAAATCGTTGCGCTAACTGGTGTAATTTAAAGCGTTTAATACCATAAAGTATTTTACTGCAGTCTAATGTAATTGCTATCCAGTGGCATTTTCTTGTTTTATGCAGGCGGGTTGTAACGGCCTTTAGTTTTATAAGATACCATATATAAAACCCTAAAATTAATTTGTGGCCATTTTTGTTTTATTTTAGTTGGGTTCAGAGTCATGAAAATTTGTATCTTTAAGTAATTTCGTTTTTGTTTTCATTTGATTGTTTTTATTATTTTTGTTCAAAGACGTTTTCACATCGTTTTTAAGTTATATGTTTTCGTTAACCATAAAATGCAGCAATACTGTATGCATTTGACGTTTTAAAGCTGCAAATATTCATGGGCCACAGTGTTCATTCTATGCTTCTGTGGTAAGCAGACAAGGTTAATTATCTTATAGTCCAGATAAAGAGCAAAAACTGCGTGCGCTTTGCACCTTGTGGTGTTTACTGTCAGGCTTCAGGGGCGAGGCAAATGTCATTCATGGCCTTCAACGCTTAACGCCATGCATTAAAAGGTTGAACGGGCCTCTGGGGGGTGAAGTTAACATCTCAATTAGCACCGGTGCATCACGTTCTACTTCATTTTCGTAGCTCTGGGCTATGGCATTGGCTCACTGCGACCGGCAATGCTCATGTGCTACGCTAATGTTGAACACGTGTGAGGCTCTACTGTTAGCCACACATATACACTATTCTTGCGCCAATCTTATAAGGTTAAAGAGGCGTGAGATTGCTAGTGCTTAGACTAATGTACTGTGATGTAACAATGCAAGTTCTTCAGCTAACTGTGACATGGTCTGTCTTGAGAACAGGTCACAGTCGCTTAAGCAACTTCAGGTTACTGTGCATCGCTTGATTAAACGTGTATATAATCAGGTTTTTTTTCATTACTAAAGTGATTCTTTTCTCTACCCACTGTGGTTTCCTTTTTCTGTTTTTTTTAAATTTATTTTTATTTTTAACTCTCTTGCTTCGTTTTAGTTTGATTCTTCAACAAATTTGTGCTTCTGTCCATGGCATCATTGCAGTCCGAACCACTTACTACAACATAAATATATTTATTTTTTTTTATTTTACTACAGCACAAATATATTTAATTGTTTCTTATACATTTTTATTTTATTCATACAGCATCAATTTTTTTTTTAAATTCATACAGCATAATTTTTTTTTTTTATAAATTTTTTTTTTCTTATTTTATTTTATAGACTTTATATTTATTTTGAAATTTAAGATTAAAGTTTAAAACTACTTTTTTGTACCTACTTAGTATTTGTACTTTTGGTATTTGTACTGTTTTGAAAAGTAAATTATGTTTAAAAAAAGATTAATTTTTAAAATGTTATTCTAACATTATATTTGTTTCATCAGATCTTTTTTAGTTTATTTAGTTTTAGTATTTGTTTTAATTTTAGTAAATTAGGGTGTTAACTGATATCATTTATATAGGTGCGTTACATTTCTTTACTATATTTTCTATCCCCCTTTTTTCTATTTCTATTTTATGTTAGTTTTGTGAGTCAGATTTTATGAGTCATAAAATGTATTTTATTTTCAGTTTTTCAGTTATTTATTTATTTATTTGTAATTCATCTTTTTTATTGTTCTGTTTATATATTACTTTGTTTAAATTAGTTTTAGTTTTATTTAAGTTAACAAAGATGTGTTCATTTAGTAACACTGACTATAGCCCAATGTCTTTTTTTACATAATAAAACATGTTTTTGCCTCCACAGAGATTTTATTGGAAACTGCATTTAAACACCCGCAGGAAGTGGCACATTTCCCATGTGCTCCATCATCAGACCACAGGTGTAAGAGGTTATTTGACAGCACTGTTTAGGGACACACTGCTGAGCTGACCTTGAATGTCTCCACTCACACATATGAAGTGAAAACCGAGTAAGAAGCATCCCGATCGAACTTATTGCTTTTGCCCTTGACACGCAGAGGCTGGCCAGCTCGATTCCCTGTCCTCCCTCAGAGGAAAAACTCCACTAAACTATCTGACAGTTCACTAGGAACCTGACAACATCTGAGTAGCCTGGCTTTAAGCAGGCAACCCAGTATCTCAGCACTTCTGCTCTCTTGCCTCCATTAATCATCAATTAAGCAACATCTTTCATTTTTTAACACACAACCTTGTCCAGTTACAACCCCACACCGATGTCCCCTGCTTACGGTCACTTCCTTGGTTGCATGTTACTGTCATGAACCCTGTCAACAGACTTTGTTGTGCTGCCTTTAATTTGACTCCATCCTTACTGCCATTCTCTCTACCTTAACCGGGGTTTGAATTTCCTGAAAGCTAGAATTCATTATCGGCGGCTCTCGTGAATGTGCAGCGTTGTTTATTTGCCAGCTTTAAGACGTGCACAGCTTTTCGTCAAACCTGCGGATGATTGCACTCGAGGTGCTCATCATTGTTGTGCCGCGTGAGGCGAGAGCCGTTCGAAATGCTTTCCTCCAAACGCAAGCACTCTGTATTCACTCAGCAGACACTAATGGCCCCCTGATAGAGATCATCTTTATTCATGGATGTTGAAGCATTACTGGAGAAAACATGGTTAAAAAGCACAAGTCGGAGTGATAGAATGTTTGCCATCTCTAAAATTGCACCTTTTTCCTCTCTCTTTCTCTCAGATGTATCCGGAGGAGGTGCGGTGGCCCATGGTGCTCAGGGTGAACGTGGAGGTTTGAGTTCTGTGCTGAGGGACTTGGTAAAACCTGGAGACGAGAACCTGCGTGAGATGAACAAAAAGCTGCAGAACATGCTGGAAGAGCAACTGACAAAGAACATGCACCTACAGAAGGTAAAGAGAGGGAAGGCCAGCCATTTGGGATGGGAAAGACAAGCTTTTATGGTCAAGGTCAGTTAAGGTTAGCCATAAAACCTTCTTTTGAAAGACAGTTATAAACCCGCATGGAAACCGTGCCCACAGAGCTTCAAAAAAGCTTAGCAGATATCAGAATTTGAACATCACAACAAAATAAAAAAATTATACTCCTGTCCCACTATTTTAAGTTTAAGACAGCACTGTATTGGAATTTCTCTCCCTTTTTATTTTTTTAATGTTCTGCAATTAAGGCAGCTCAAACCATTTAACATACAGTATCCATTGAAAGTTTTTTTATTTTGTTTCTATAATATATATATATATATATATATATATATTAGGGCTGTGCGATTAATCGAAATCTAATCGAAATCGCGATTTGAGACGTTGCGATTTCCTAATCGCAAAGCCTGCGATATGGACGCGATATTACTCTGTTCCAGAGCATATGCATGACTGCCAGCCTTGAGTTGCAATCTTACTTGCCCTGGGCAAGAGTGAGCGCACCTCCGTTCTCCTCAATCAGCACTGCTCTAGCCAACTGCGTAAACACCAACCATAAAAAAAAAAGACAGACAGACAGAGTGGGATTATGTGCATATTACAGCTTCAAAAGTGGCTCAACCAAACAGATTTGGAACTATCTGTTTAAGCGTCAAACTGCAAACATGACAAGTGCTAAAGTTGACAAGACTTAATACTTCATACGCTTCTCAAGATGTTTGGTAATCAATTTAAAAAGGTTTGTGTTGCAGGGAACTTTCTGGTCTTCGTTATAGACAAGCTTTGCAGAGGGATCGTCACCCCATTTTGGTCTTAGTTTGCATTGTTTATCTTTGCCAAGGTTACGGCAGGGTGTTTTTGTAACCTACAACTCCCCCTGGGCACCAACATACACACACAAGATGCAGACTGTCTTTGGGCCTCACATCGGCTCAAACGCCCCCTCAGTAAGGATTTTATTCGCATTCACAAAACAGAGCACCATGCATCACACATTGGTGCATTAATAAAGAATGTAACTAATGTGAAGTGGCAGGTGTGAATATAACGTCTCTGAATGTGGCTCATCCAATCAAATGTATAATGTATTACTGTTGCGAGTCTTTTGTTTTTAACTCAAGACTTATATAACGTGAAGCCGCTGTTTTTTAATGGTCTTCTTGTTTGCATCCATCCAGTTCCATATAAACAGAAGAATGAAATGAGGCACTTTTCATTTGTTATGTATTTAAATCACTGGATTATACAAAAATAAATTTTACTAGATGGTTATGTAATCTTTAAGACATTTTTGGATTTAGTTTCCAGCCAAAAATACTACATTACATACATGTATGCATTTTAGCAGCGCTGATGGTCAAAGGTGAATTTTCAGCAGCTGTTACTTCAGTTTTCAGTGTCACATGAACCTTTAGAAGTCATTTTATTATGGTGATTTGGTGCTCAAGAAACATTTATTATAAATGTTTAAAACAGTTTTCGCTGCTTAATGTTTTTGTGAAAACCGTGTTACACTACAATTCAAAAGTCTAATGTAACATTTAAAAAAAGAAACTAATACTTTTCAGCAAGGATGCATTAAATTGATCAAAAGTGGCAGTAAAGACATTTATAATGTTATAGAAGATTACTATTTCAAATAAATGCTCTTCTTTTGAACTTTCTATTCATCAAAGAATCCTGAAAAAATTTGTTTCTACAAAAATATTAAGCAGCAAAATGTTTCTATATTGACAATAATAAGATCCATTATTAATAAATCATCACCAATGATAATTGATAATAACTGAGCAGCAAATCATCATATTTGAATGATTTCTGAAGTATTGTGACATGAAGACTGAAGTAATGGCTGCTGAAACTTCAGCTTTGCGTCACAGCAACAAATTACGTTCTAAAATATATTCAAATAGAAAACAGTTCTTTAAGTTGTAATAATATCTCACAATATTACTAATTTTATCGTATTTTTTTATCAAATAAATGCAGCTTGGTGAGTATAAGAGACTATGATATTATAGCACATAATTATAGTTTTTAATATAATTCAGACAAACCAACACATGGCTTCACTACAGGAACAAACCACCCATTAACAATGTGCGGCTCTAGACATATCAAGAGGGGGGTTAGAGGTTAATTGTCATTAGTCAATCTGTGTGATGGTGTAATCCCATCAAACGCATCACCCTGCTGGCTGCCTGACATGCACTTTCTATTCCTGCTCCTAGAAACATTTTAGCATTAACAACACGCCCACCCTCTGGTTGCTGATGAAAAAGACCTCAGTGGAGTCTCAGGACCGTATGACAGCAAGCCACCTACACACACACACATCACAAATGCGTGATCACACAGTCTGCCGATCACACTGTCAAAGCGACTGCAGTCACCTGTTCCTCTAGCAGGTGGAAAACTCATGGTCACTTCACCTTTACTCACCTGAATGATTCATTGCTCAACACGGTTCAGCTCTTTATTCTCCATAAAGCATCAAATGCAAGTCTCACTTTTTTTCCAAATCAAAGGTATGCCAAGGAACTTGGCTACTGCTAACAGGACCCACTTGAAATCTGCACTGATTTTTGCACTTGCACTGATTTGTAGAATTACTAGAATTATGCAGAATGATTTAAAAAATGTGTAAAACGGGAGTATTGCAACAAAATATTTAAATTTGATCTTTTTCTCTAACAATATTTGCTTTTCAAAATGATAGATACAAAAAGTACGAACAGCAAGTAGGTACAAAAATACAAATATTTTAAAACTTTAACTTTAAATTTTAAAAGAAATATTAAGTTTATAAAATAAAAACAAAATAAAATGAGAGGAATTAAATCGTATCATATTAGCATATTGTAGCGTATTATCATATATATATATATATATATACAGTGCCGTTCAAAAGTTTGGGATCAGTAAACCTTGTAATGTTTTTTAAAGAAGTCTCTTATGCTCATCAAGGCTGCATTTATTTGATCAAAAATACTGAAAAAAAAGTTATCTTGCAAAAGGTTATGACAATATAAAATAATGTTTTTTATTTTAATATCCTTTAAAATATAATTTATTTCTGTGATGCAAAGCTGATTTATTATTAGAATTATCAATGTTGGCAACAGTTGTGCAGCCCAAAAAAATATTGGAAACTGCGATACTTTTTTCAGGATTCTTTGATGAATAAAAAGTTCAAAAGAACAGCATTTATTCAAAATATAAATCTTTTCTAACAATATAAATCTTTGCTATCACTTCTTAACAATTTAACACATCCTTGCTGAATAAAAGTTATAATTTCTTTCAAAAAAAGAACGAATCAAAATGTACTGACCCCAAACGTTTGAACTGTAGTGTATATTGTTAGAAAAGATTTCTATTTTAAATAAATGCTCTTCTTTTTAACTTTTTATTCATCAAAGAATCCTGAAAAAAGTATCACAGGTTCCAAAAAAATATTAAGCAGCACAACAGTTTCCAGCACTGATAATAAATCAGCATATTAGAATGATTTCTGAACGATCATGTGACACTGAAGACTGGCGTAATGATGCTGAAAATTCAGCTTTGCATCACAGAAATAAATTCGATTTTAATGTATATGTTAAATGTTAAAAATGTTATTTTACATCATAATAATATTTCACAATATTAAATTTTTTCCTGTATTTTTGATCAAATAAATGCAGCCTTGATGAACATAAGAAACTCCTTTAAAAACATTAAAAATAGTTCTGATCCCAAACTTTTGACCAGTAGTATGTGTGTGTGTGTATATATATATATATATATATATATATATGTATATACAGTCGTGATCAGAATTATTGGCAGCCTTGGTAACATTAATCATGTTGATCTTTTATTAAAAAAATTCACAGAAATCTGACCTTTCATTGGAGAATAAGAATTTAAAATGGGGGGAAATATCATTGACAAATGTTTTTCTCTAATACACATTGGACACAATTAACGGCACCCTTTTATTCAATGCTTTTTGAAACCTCCATTTGGCAATATTTTTTTTCACTTGGCGGTTTTTTTTTTTTAGCATTCAAATTTGGCTGGGTGGTTAATAACACATTTCATCTGTGGTGTGATAAACTCAGAACACACATTTAATATTGACTTTACACGGACTTTAACCCCCTCGTGGTACTGTGATGTCAAACACCCATCATCTGTATGCACAGCGCCGCTTCAAATCTAACACATCTTATGAAATGTAAGATGACGTATGTGGGGCAGGGAGGGTACGTTAATTGCGTTAAAAACGTAGTGTGGCGAGGGGGGGTAGTTCAGCAAGGTCTGCAGCGGGAGAGAGAGTTGGGAGACGAGCGGTGAGTAAGTGGGTCAAGTGCAAATGACAAACACCTCTGTCTTGTTTCAGTAATTGGCGTGGAGAGACCGCATAAAGAGACTGGTAAATGAGAAGCTGACAGAGAGGGACAGACTGCTGACTGGTGGATGTGTGTGCGTGGAAACCATGTGCTCTAGAGAGCCCCAAGTTTATATTGCTTATGCACTGTGTTATATTGAGTGCTGGTAGAGCGACGTTCTGTTTGTTTACTGAAAACTAAATAAAACCACCAGTAGCAGTCAACCCGACCCCGTCCTCTTCCTTCCTGATCTCTGACTTTGTTACATAGACTGTAAAAAAACATGCACGTAGTGTCCGTGATGTCACCCGTAGGTATCTGAAGAGCATTTTTGAAAACTTGAAAATAAATCAATCTATGGGATTGACTCACTTTTGGAGCCAGTCTTTAGTGGCCAGTTGATGAATTGCAGTATAAGTCGCTTACATGTTGGTTTCAAGAGAGAGACCAGAATGTTGCGGCTTGGTTAAAAATTATAACGCAGCTTTTTTTCCATAACTAATTAATTACATTAACACGTTAAATCGACACCCCTAATTTTAATATATTTATATTAGTGCTGGGCAACGATTAATTGTGATTTATCGCATCCAAAATAAAACTTTGTTTACATAATATATGTGTGTGTACTGTTTATATTTATTATATATATAAATTAGGGCTGTCAATCGATTACAATTTTTAATCTGATTAATCGCATCCTTTTTCTGTGATTAATTGCGATTTAATCGCACACTTCATGAAATTAAGCATAGACCATTTATCTTGTTTCAAATGTTTATTTTGTCATCATTTGCTATATCCAGCAAAGTAAACCAAAAGATTGAAGGGTGATTCTCAAAAATCTATATTTTCTGCAAGCTTTTTTCAAGATAAATTTAGATATCTTTCCAAAAAAGGACACTTAGAAACTCCAAAAGGACATCAGAGAACCAAATGATATAAGGAGCACAAATAAGCACATATGAAAGAAAAAAAAAAAGAATTTTATAGTATGTGTACAGTGCAACAGCAAAGAGCTTTTTTACATTTTAGAGAAACCGAGTTGCGATACCGAACAGGACCACATGGAGATGCCAAAAAAGCCCTAAACCAACCGCCTGCTGACTGCATATATCTACGGATCCATTCAGAATAACTAAACACAGCAACATACACATGACAAATCAAAACATTATCGTGAATGTGTGGAAACAACGTGGAATGTGTGGAAACAACGTGAATGTACAGAAATGTCTGTGCCTGTGCATAAATACAATGTGTGATCAGTGCGTCAAGAGCACTCATACACGCATTA
>NW_015505243.1:1704932-1774041 GCF_001515645.1 Sinocyclocheilus grahami
GGTTATCCAGTCGAGAAAACGTAGTTTGCGTCTCATCTGGCCATACAGGGGTGGAATGTGTTGACAATCTGTACTTCACACAGCGTGACGTGTGAGGGCTCGCGATCTTCAGAGACAATCACAGAATATGACAGAGCTCGTGTTTTAAAGCGAAACACACTGGAATGAATAATTCACTTAAAATGCAACGCGAGTCTCTGTTCTCGCTGCAATCTCTGATGTAATCAGCCTGGTTTCCTTTATATTAGCGCTGTTTTGGATGGATTGTTTGAATGCATTTAGCAGCTTAAAATGATCTAATCGCAAGCAGAGTAGCAAAATTGGGTTAAAGGGTTAGAATAGAAATTGTGCTTCAGTAATTTTGCGTTAATTGCGTTAAATTATTTTAACGCGTTAAGGATTGTAAAATTAATCGCACGCGTTAACGATGACAGCCCTAATATAAATACACACACATGCACGTATATATATTTAAGAAAAATATATTTATATATTAAATATATTTATATGATATCAATTATGTGAATATAAATATATACATGTAAATATTTTCAAAATATATACTGTATGTGTGTGTATTTATATATACATAATAAATATACACAGTACACACACATATATTATGTAAACAAAAACTTTTATTTTTGATGCGATTAATCGTTGCCCAGCAATAATTTATATACATTTAATAATATTTTTAATGTAATATTTCTGCACATTTTGTGGTGAATTTTGGCACACTTTTGCAGAGTAAGCAATCAATGGAGAAGCCATAACTACATACCAAAATGGCTGCCATCTACTGTTGTGGACTTTTGACGTCTCTCTCTAATCCAGCGAGCAACTACCTCATGAATATTTACTGGCAGTTGGGGCCGCCAGCCCAGAAACAAACAGCCCACTTAATATTTGATGGCTTTTTTGCTTTAGAGTTGAGTACACAGTGCATGCAACGCTGCCTCTGCTGTTGTGTGTGTGAGTGTGTGTTTGTTTGTGAATGAATGAGAGTATAATACCATGTGAGATTGGAGCTGAACTTGGGCCTGTCTGCCTAATGGGTCCTTTGTACCTTTCTTTTTAAAAACCACAAAGCTTTGCAGGAGGGCGGAACTGTAAATAAACACAGTATGCATCTGCCCCACATTTTGAACTTCATAAGAATCACATTTAAATTCTCGGTTTGTCTTGCAGGATCTGGAAGTTTTGTCTCAGGAGATCATGCATTTGAGTAAAGACGCCACCCCTGCAGAAAACTCCAAAGCCACGGGATAAAACTGGACACCGTCCACCCGATGATTCAGTACCCTTCTATTTCTCGCATCTCTTCACGGCTACCAGGAGGAAACTACATTCATCTCGTACAAAGACCTCCAGCAATCTCAGATGTTCCAGGAGCACAGAGGGTCAAAACCGATGAAGTCCATCTGTGATTTGCATACTACTGAATGTAATGTAACGCTCTATATGTTTATTTGTCTGTGATGGGCATGTACTGTTAGAAAAGGGTCCGTTGAGCAAACCCTGGCTGCTTGACATCCATGAACTGAGTGCAAAGGACGGGGGCTTGGCCTCGGTGGTCCAAACAGGACCGTTCTACCTACCACTAATTCCCCCGTTCAGGAAAGCGTGTGTCTAATGTTGGCGTCCTCAAACTGCTGTCACTGTTGTATTGCCTGTTTTGTATATTTGATTCGCTAAAGACACTTATTGTGTGTGTGTGTGTGTGTGTGAATGTGTTTCTATGAGGTGTAGAATGGGGTGTATTTATTCATGCCAGAAAATCCAAAAATTATGTCTACATCTCTACAGGATGCTGCTCGTATCTGAAAGAAAATCTCAAGTTCTGCAGTTCATTATATGAAAAAAATTGCAAAAAAATGCTGCAATAATAATCGGAGCATTTTTGTGGGACTCTCGAAATGTTTCCGTGAAGGAAGGAGGCTCCCTGGACTCCCCAGACTCCCCAGCTTAACGATTCAATTTGACACCTCTCTGTCTGTCTCAGAACTGACAGCGCTGTTGGGGAACGGACCAATTTCTCACAGCGTGCACTTGACTCCCATGAGAAGCTAGCCGCCTGTTTTAGTGTCTAACACCAGTTTGTTTCGTGCGCGTTGATGCCCTGTCGTTTTCTGTGAATGTTGCAACATGATTCTGCTTTTATGCATTCAGCTTTTGTGAACATTTTAAATTCTGATGCACATAGAAATATTTTATTTGGCGAGTGCATAGTTAATTTAATCGTGGGGTCATGTGACTGATTTTTTTTGCTGTTGGTCCTCACTCTCTTCATGTGTTTTTCTGTTTAATTGCTTGCACTGATGTCAAACACCATCCACTGTGTCTTGATTTTTCCAATCGTTTACCAACAAGCATAGTCAAAGAAGACACCTTTTTTTTTTTTACACAAATGAAAAGTCATAGAGTTGGCGAAATATCAGCCTAATTTTCATTCACGTCAAATTAAATATGGCATATGCTCCATTGATCATTTTAAATGCAATGAATATTGACCAACTATTTGTTTAGATCCTTCTGATTGCTCAACAGAACGAAGTAGATTTTATAGAACATTTTAGTCACATGAGATAATGGATTCAGCATCCACCCTATTCGTCAACGGTTCTGTATTAAGTTAGAGATGTATATGTATATTCACTTTGGCAAAATTGTTTTATGATTTTGTGAGTTGTGAACGATTAGCATTCTATTTCAAATCTTTGCAAAGCTTTAAGCTTTATTACACAATGGTTTGTTTCCATGTTCTTGGCAGATGAGCGTGACTTTCGTGCATGGTGTGTTAAATGCCTGTCAAATCCCTGTCTCTGGCTTCTTAAGGAAATCCTGACGAATGCTTTTGCATATTCCTTTCGTTTATACCATACAGAAGTAGGATAATGATATTCTTTCATTTCCACCATTGAGGAAACTGACATATTAAGATTCACTTGGACGATTGCACTCAAAAGAATGAAGGATGTTTGCCTTTGAAGCTCAGAGTTTTCTCTTTTTTTTGTCTTTTACTCTTCTAATATCTGCCAAACAAGCTCTTCTTTAATTAAGATCATCTTTTAGTCATCATTAACTACATGTAAGCAGATTCCATTATTAATGTCCGATCGCCCACTACATCTCTACGGCTAATATTTATTTATGTCCATTTCATTGTCATTTTCAGACTTCCATAACTTGCAGAGATAATAAAGAATGGCTGGAAAAACAATGTCTGTGTGTCAGATTTTCTATGCTTTGTTTACAATGTACGTTTTATGCATTTGACAGATGCTTTTTATTGAATACTAGGTGTGCCCTGGGAATCAAAACAACAACCATGGCGTTACTATGACATGCTGTACCAGCTGAGCTAGAGGAACCACAAATCGTACATCGCAAAGGTTTTTCTTTCTTGTGTAGTGTTTTTTTTTTTAAGAGAAGTGCATTACATGTGACTGATACACTTATAAAAATAAAGGTTCTAAAAGGGGGTTTTCACAGTGATGCCATAGTCATGCACATTTCAGTGACCAATTTTTAAAAACCATTTTTTTCTTAGTGTCAAGAACATTAATGAAATAACCTTTTTCCATTATAAAGAACCTTTTGTGCAATCAAAAGGTTCATTGGATGTTAAAAAGGTTCTTTGTGGAACCATTGATGACACTGAAGAACCTTAATAAAAATTCTGTTATTGTTTACTCACTGTCATGTTGTTCCAAACCTGTATGACTGATTTTCTTCTTGAACAGACAAAGATATATATATATATATATATATATATATATGCAATGTATATACAATATATAACAATGCTTTTATTCACTGACAGTCAACAGGATCCAAAAACAACTTTGGACCCCATTGACTTTCATTGAATGGACAAAGAAAACATTTATTTATTTTTCCACAGAAGAAAGTAATTCAGGTTTGGAATGATAAATGCTGGTTTCTCCCCAGGTCTGTGGGCTAAACACACACGCATCTCTTTTTCACTGAGTGTTTGTCTACTAGATTAACTAATCTCTCCTCTGAGCACAAACGTTGTTTACCGCACTATCAGTGATGCCTGTTAAAATGTGTAAACAAATGACACGAATCACTGAGCAGTGTTTAATTGGAGCCATTCAAATACTGCTGTCATCTTTGTCTTCGTCACTGTTCAGTAAGTGTGATCTCTAATCAATACTACAAGCTGAAGAGCTCCACTGCTTTGCATTGGGTTTCATCCTTATAACGACCATAGGCCCTCATAAAATAGACAATCCAAGAAGACTTGAAAGGTTTTAAGATCCAAAGGTCCAAAGCACATCAACTGGCCACGGGGGTTCCTCAGGGATCAGTTCTTGGACCCCTTCCTCTTCTCCATATACACTACATCACTGGGACCCATCATACAGGCACATGGTTTCTCCATTGCTATGCTGATAACACACAGCTCTATCTTTCATTTCAACCAGATGATCCAACAGTAGCTGCACAGATCTCAGGCTGCCTGACGAACATCTCGGCATGGATGAAAGAACATCACCTACAGCTCAACCTGGCAAAGACTGAGCTTCTCATCTTCCCTGCCAATCCGATCCTACAGTATGATTTCACCATCCAGCTAGGTTCATCAACAGTTACCCCATCAAGTTCGGTCAGAATAATCAGAATCTGGTGTAATAATAATGTATATAATAATGTTCAATGCAAGGCAAAATTAATGTATTAAGAATACTTTTATACTGTATTCTATATAAAGGCTTTAATTAAAGTGTTACCAAATCTTTTTTGTAATAAACATAATTTTATACGTGGCTACAAAATGGATGTAATAAGCAAGTTTGTGAGTCATTTTCTAACTAGCTCATTTAAATAAACCACTTCATGCTGGGTGGTTATTTGCTTCCATGTAGTGTGTTAAAATAATTTAATGTACAGCTATCATCATTGGATTATCCCTTTCGAAATCAATGCAAATATGATACAGCTCTTCCTCTGCCAAATTTTTTTAAACTCAATTATGAAGCGTTTAATTTTATTTAATAGCACAAAATGTGATGGAAGTATTCCAGGTCATGGAAACTTGCATTTATGTTTAACACTCATGGGTTCTAACCAGGGCATTAGTGGATTGATTGATATCAAATCAATACTTAATAAATAAAGGAATTACTCGGGACATAAAAATAGTAGGACTGAATCAGTAAGACTGAATCATTTCAATGGTTGCTCATTAGTTGCAGATTTAACGTGTCCGAGGGGCTCTTCAGCATCTTAAGTGAAATGATTAAAGCATCGATTTGTAATCAATACACCTACACCTCAGAATATAGCATGGTTAATATCATGGTTAAAGCTCTCCTGTGAGCTCCAGCTTGTGTAGATCTACATTTGACTGGTTTATAATTACAGGTGACAAGGGATATTCTGCATTGATTAGAGCTGCTTTCACGTAATTGTCTTTGCTTCTGGTTATTGTTTGTGACTATTGAGGGTCGGGCAGCTGTAAATTCGAAGCCTTAGAAAGATCGAAATCACTGTTGTAACTCTGCAGTCTGCTTTTGTGCCTTTTCCTGCAGTAATTTAGCCGTGAACTCTTGTATTGACATCGGAGTTGTGGAAATTGAACGCAGGGACTGTCAAGATGGAAAAGGTTGGAGAATTACTCCCAAAGGTGTTGGAAAAAACACCCATTCTGATGCTCCCATGATGCTTTTGGTAAGTGGTTTTCCAACAGTCAACGAAACGGTTTTTCTCTCTTCCTAATCACTCTTTCTACTGAGGGTCAGTTTGATTTTTTTTAAATGACTGAAAGCAGTGTTGTGGGTAACACATTACAGGTAATGCGAGTTATGTAATCAGATTACTTTTCTCAAGTAACTAGTAATGCATTACTTTTTAATTTACCAGAAAATATCTGAGTTACTTTTTAGAATAAGTAATGCCAGTTACTATGTTTTCCAATTTACTGACTGACAGCTCTCCTGTTCCCATGTTAAGAGAAATCAGGTGTATGTGTAAAGGCGTTGTGTGCGCTGTGTAAACATGATGGTTACTGTAGCTCTAGACTAAATGTGAACGTGCATTTACTCATCTCACTTACAAACCCGTATTCCTCAAAATGAATAAAAACATTGAAATGCAAACTCAGAATATGATGCAAACCTGCAATTATTAAATGTTAAATAACACAAATATTCTTTATGGATTTAATCCCATTTTATTGACCAACATCTTTGCTGCTGACATTTGATGATCCAATTTAACCATACTAATATGCAAAAGGTGCTTCAAAAGGTTCTTCAAGCGATGCCATAGAAGAACCATTTTTGGTTCCACAAAGAGCCATTCAGTCAAAGGTTCTTTAAAGAACCATCTCTTTCTTGCGTTTTTGTAATCTGAAGAACCTTCTTTCGCCACAAAGAACCTTTTGTGAAACAGAAAGGTTCTTCAGATTTAAAGGTTCTTTATGGAACCATTTAGACAAAAACGTTCTTCTATGGCATCGTGAAGCACCTTTATTTTTTAAGAGTGCAGAAGTCGTGGCCTAATGGTTAGAGAGTCGGACTCATAACCCAAAGGTTGTGGGTTCGAGTCTCGTACCGGCAGGGATTGTAGGTGGGGGGAGTGAATGTACAGCACTCTCTCCCACCTTCAATACCACGACTGAGGTGCCCTTGAGCAAGGCACCGAACCCCAACTGCTCCCTGGGCGCCGCAGCATAAATGGCTGCCCACTGCTCCGGGTGTGTGTTCACGGTTTGTGTGTGTTCACTGCTGTGTGTGTGCACTTTGGATGGGTAAATGCAGAGCACTAATTCCGAGTATGGGTCACCATACTTGGCCACATTAAGATGAGAAAAAGTAACGTAAAAGTAACGTAACACATTACTTTCCATAAAAGGTAAGCAAGCAATGCAATTAGTTACTTTTTTAGGGAGTAAAGCAACATTGTAATGCATTACTTTCAATAGTGACTTTCCCCAACACTGCTTGAAACACGGGTTAAATATTTATTTGTTCTTGAAATTTTGTGACTTTTTCGAAAAAATATGACGTTGGTAAAAAAAAGAAAGAATGTAACCTAGAGTTAATAAAGACATAAACCCAAGGTTAAGCTGTTTTGAGCATCAAAACTGAAAAGAACAAAGGACAAATGTGAAATGAGGCTCACAGAAATCATCTTGCTTTGCTTGCAAGATTTTGTTTCTATATTTGCGTTTGAGGATATTGATCAGAGCATTCAATCTGTCCAGAAAGAGTTGTACTCCAAGTGTTCTCAAAATATTTTGCCTGCGCATTTCCATAGTTAGAAAGCAACTAGATCTCATTGCCTCTGTCCTCTGGAAAGGTTCTAGGTGCCGTATCGCTCAGATGTATTTAAAACCCAGATGATATGACCCTGGATTGTGACCCTGCATTGGGACTCAGGTTGATATCCTTGACAGATACACAGAAAAAATGTACTCAGACTGAAGTAGGACAGACCATTAAAGATTAACTCACGGTGAGGCGTATCAAATATTGAATATGAGCACCAAGCAGGGGCTAGTTAAACGGGTTATGTAAATATTGTGAAATGCTGCAGATCCCAGTTGCCTTGATGTGTTGTAAGGTAACAGTTGGCTGAGACTGCACCAAAAAATGCAGGACACTTTTCACGGATATGCACACTTCACTTTTTTTTTTAAGCATTAGAGGTGCAAATCCAATGTTTTTTCAGTTGTGATAACTATTAGATGTTGACAAACTATTATCTAGCATACAATTAATCTAGCATAAAAATTAGCTAGTTTGAAACAGATCAAATGTCTCTATTAAGACATTTGATCTCTATTATGATTTAAAATCATACAATGATAATCTGTTGAACTGATATTCAATTAATGTTTTAATGAACTTTTATTCATTTCACTTTATTTCAGACTCAAAGCTTCATATCAAAACACATAAAAGCATGTACATAACACACACACACACACACACACACACACACATATGTTGTGTTTCCATTTTTTATTACATTTTACCTCAAAAATGTCCCCACAAGGTCAAAATTTACTAGTATTACTATCCTTGTGGGGACATTTGGTCCCCATAATGTGATAAATACCAGGTACACACACACACACACACACACACACACACACACACACGACAAAAAGCATACATATGCACATATGTACTGTACATATGTTTGGTGCAAAACTTAAAATCACAGATTAATTACAGTTGACTAAAAATAAAATTAAAACCATTTAAAACATTTTCATTGCATGAAATGAAATAAATGTTGACTGAAATATAACTTTTTTTATTTATTATTTCAGATAGTTGCCAAGGCAACATTTCTCATTTTAATTCCATTTAACTTGATAAACTAAAATAACTCAAACTGAAATAAAGTACAATACTCAAAATCACTAAAACTTTAGCTAAAATTAAAATGAAAAACAGAAAACATAAAAATAAAAACTATACTAGTATCTGTTACTAAAATAACACTGATTTAGACAATTTTTGCTAACAGTGTTGCAAACCTCATAATATGAATAGAAAATAAAACGGCTCCTGCTAAATTTAATTGTACCTCCCAGAGTTGATCAATATTTTCTGAAGTTTAAGCACATCCTTTTAACAACCCATTGTTCAACCCAAGAGTTTCAGGCCCTATTTATGGAAAGTGCAGCAGACAGTTTTTTGTGCTCTATTGTAAATAAAGAACAACATCATTTATAAATGAGTGTCCCTCAAGCAAATGATCATTGTGTTTGCGTTTTTTGTTTTTGATGTTGTTTTGTGATAGGAATAACGCATCTGTTTTCCCCAGTGTTCAAAAGACCCCTTGTGGACTCATTAAATTACTTTTCGTAATGATAAGGTTATGAATATGAAGTAAACATAATGAGTGTGATCTGTTAATGAAAAATTGACTTTTATAAAGATGAGTTCTTACGTCCTTTTGGTGTGTGTGTGTGTGTGTGTGTGTGTGTGTTTTTTTTTTTCTCTCTTTCCTTTTTTCCACCCCTGCGAATGAAAGTGTCTTTAAGGTGAACTCAAGTCTCAACAGAGTTCAGCTGATGAAAGAAATCGACAAATTCAGATGTTAAGGCTAATTGAACTGACACTCCAACAACCTTTGAAATCTGTTTTTAATTAAAGGCAGCATGCTGAGGTGCCTGGTCTTAAACTTTCATAACTACACTGCCGCAGACACCGTCTCCATGTAAGATTTAGATAGCGGCCTTCAATGCACCATCAACTAACTGCATCTCGTTTCTCATTCCAGCCCAGTCCTTCACTGCTGCTTCACTCATGCAAAGCTTGTGAGTAATTATTGAGATTTTGTTATGATATGCTAACTCTTGCCAAGAATGTTTTACACATTTGTAGCATTTTATTTCTTTCCCTGAAGGCCTCTTAAAATCTCAGTCAATGTTTTTTGCACCAAAAACAGTCATAATTTTGTTTTCCATGGCGATTTTCCATCCACTCTGACCCTTAAAGTCAGCTTTCACAACTACATTTTACTTCCATAATCTGATGTAATTCTGAACAGGATATTCAATGAAGCAAAAATGTATGATGGGATTTGATTTTTTCCATCTGGAATTAATGTGATGATGAATGACATTTCACACATTTTTGAGAGGATTTTCTCTTGAGATTCTCCATGTATGCCAATAGTAACATTCAAATCTATCTATATATTGTCCTTTAATTCTGAATGGACTGAAGGAAGCAAAACCTTCATGATGTGACCCTTTAAAATAACCTGTGACTGAGCAGTAAAAAGAGCAGACTGACATATGGAACGACTTTGTGACCAACACAAGTTTCACAAAAGCCTTTTCATCAATATTTGATGATAAACAGCAGCAGAGAAGTGTAGTGCTGGGCGTTTGGAGAGAATGAATAAAATGTCCTGCAGCGTATGCGATTCGGTGCAGGACTGATGTGCTTCGGGTTGTGCTGCATAAGCTCAAATGTCCCTGACCGTCTCGCCCTCACACATGCTGTGCTGCTCCACTGCCCATGTGGCCACTCTAGGGTTAATATTTCATGAGTGAGAGATTATTTTTAGATTTCTGCTGTGAGTACATTTCAGCATATTAGCTACATTGATTACCACTTTGACCTTTATGTCATTTAAAACTGAGATGCTGATTGGACAGTGTTCTGTCTGTGCTATATTGTCAATGTAGTCATAATTTTTTTTTTTTCATTTGAGTCTATTACAGTCTGATAATGCATTGCATGCAATAATTTAAACGGGCAAAATAAGTTTATTGAATCCATTTCTACATGAATAACTGTCGTTAAATGCATGCACAGAAATACAGATCCAGAGTAACTCAAACTGATTAGAAATTGATGCAAGTACCATATTTTTAATATAGCATAATCTGTCCGTGTGGTTTAGTATTTTAGACAATGTTATTCTGGATGTACTGCACTGAATATTATTATTATAATTAATTATTTTATTTTGATTTTGATTGATTGATTTTATTGATTTATTTTTGGCAAGCCAGACAGGGAACTGTTTAGAATTTTTTTTACTAAAAACAGTTATTTTTAATTTGCAATATTGTTTGATATAGTGGCTCAAAACTGAGCTTCTTCAGCTTAAAGGAGCTGGCCGAAGGTCTCTGAGGTCTTGTCTGATGTCTTCAGCACTTGTTTGCCATGAGCAGATGTGTAATACAACGCAAACAGACGGTATCAATGGATTGATGAAGAAAAATGGAGGCAATCATTCGCTTGTCCTCAGCCTGTCACAACGAAATATAACTCAATTATCTCTTGTCAACAGATGAGAAATGTTGAACGTGACATCAGAGTGGAATGGAGCCCAACTTTCACACTGAATGCGCAAAATATTAGAATGTGTGTTGTGCCAGCTAAGATCTGCTGGTGCGTGTGTTATGCTGAAATGTGTGGACAGATCTGTCACAAGCTGTTGCTGGAGAATGTGTCATAGCAGGACGGCCGAATGGGACAAAATATCACTTGATTCAGCATTTGTTTTTGACATCTTGCGTCTTCCTCATGATGGTCATCTTTCATTATTAGTTATGTAATATTACACAACCTGATGATTTCTGATTGAACTGTATATATTTGGTGAGACAACTAGCCCCGGTATTCCCCACACCCACTCCAAATATAAATTCATGTCATTCCAAATTTAATATATTTATTAATAATTATTTAATTTATTTTTTTTATATTTAAAAGTGTATATAATATTTTTCCTAGATGTGTAATACAACGCAAACAGACGGTATCAATGGATTGATGAAGAAAAATGGAGGCAATCATTCGCTTGTCCTCAGCCTGTCACAACGAAATATAACTCAATTATCTCTTGTCAACAGATGAGAAATGTTGAACGTGACATCAGAGTGGAATGGAGCCCAACATTCACACTGAATGCGCAAAATATTAGAATGTGTGTTGTGCCAGCTAAGATCTGCTGGTGCGTGTGTTATGCTGAAATGTGTGGACAGATCTGTCACAAGCTGTTGCTGGAGAATGTGTCATAGCAGGACGGCCGAATGGGACAAAATGTCACTTGATTCAGCATTTGTTTTTGACATCTTGCGTCTTCCTCATGATGGTCATCTTTCATTATTAGTTATGTAATATTACACAACCTGATGATTTCTGATTGAACTGTATATATTTGGTGAGACAACTAGCCCCGGTATTCCCCACACCCACTCCAAATATAAATTCATGTCATTCCAAATTTAATATATTTATTAATAATTATTTAATTTTTTTTTTTTATATTTAAAAGTGTATATAATATTTTTCCTATAGAGCAGCAGTTCATAAACCATGAATTTAATTGAATTTTTCATGTTTTAATTTAACTTTTTAATTGAATTTTAATTGAATTTTGGTCTTAATTTTTATTTAATAGATTTTTTTTATGTTTTGAATTTCCTTTTTAATTTATACAATTTTTACTTTTATTTTTACATTTCCGATTTAATTTAATTTACATTTTATTTGAAATTAATTTTTTTAAAATTTAAATTTAAATTTAATTTAATTTAATTTTTGTTTTTATGAAATAGTGCCTGATTTCTTCAATTTATGAAGTAATATTCAGCAGTTCATAGACCATGCCTCTCAAGCTCAAAAAGACCAAACAATTAAAAAAATAATAGTATTTTGAAAAAATAAGCCCATACGTGTTTACGACATGACAGTAAGTAAATGATGATTTAAATTGTGCCCTAACCATTTACACTTGTTGTATGTTTGAATTCAGAACACTTACTCCCTGAACTTTAAGAAGTGATGTTTTCCACCATGTGGACGTGACGTAACCCTGATGCTATTTTAAAACATGTCTGATTCAAAGTGTCTCCAGTCTCCAAGTATTAAACTACACAGCGCATGTTAGTCTTTTCCCGGACGATCTGAGATCAGCTCCCTTCCAGACGATCATTATCAGTTCATTTCCCTCTTTGAGTTGTGCTAAACATGTTTGCCAGAGGTTCATAATTACACCTGCATCATTTTTGAATGAGACTGTGAGTACTGAATAAACCCTCCCGTGATGTTGTGGAGAACAGGAAGCTGAAGGGATAGTTCATCTGAAAATGAAGATTCTGTCATCATATACTCATCCTTGTGATTTTGTTTCTGTTGAAGACTCAAAGAGATGTCAGATAGGATGTCGTGGTGCTCTTTTCTGTAATGAAAGTGAATGAGGACCAAGCTCCCAAAATGACAAAAGGTACAACAGAACAACAACAAAAAGAGTCCATATAAGTTGCACACTATTTCACTTCTTCTAAAGCCATGCAGTAACCAAATGTCATTGGTTCTCGCATGTCTTGAGATGTAGGTTTCACAGTACCAAACTTTCATGTATCGCCACACCATTACCATTTCACTGGTATTGTGGTATTCAAGTTACCATGGCAAAACAATAAATATTGAATTTAATTTTATGCTTTGAATTTCAACATTTTTGTTTTAAATTTCATGTACTTTTTATGCTTTAAATTTCAGTGTTTTAAAATCAATTTTACTTAAAGTACTTATTTTTTTGCTTTGAATTTCAGTATTTTAAATTTCATTCAATTGAATTTGTATGTTTTGAATGAATGAAGGAATTTTTGACATCTTAATTTTAATTGAATTGAACTGAAGTGAATTGAATTGATTTTTTTATACTTTGCATTTCTATCATTTTATTTTTTAAATTGTACTGAATTATTTTTATGCATAGAATTTCAACACATTTTTTTTGTTTCATTTCATTTTATTTTTATGCTTTGAATTTCAGCCTTTTTAATTTGAATAGAATTTAGAGTTCAGTCTCTTTAATTAATTAAACTAAAATATTTAAAAAGGCTGAAATTCAAAGTATAAAAATAGTTTAATTAAAAAATTAAATTAAAATGATTATTATTTATTTAAATTACTTATTTTATGCTTTGAATTTCATTTTTTATTACATTTATTAATTTTAATTGAATTTTTATGCTTTGAATTTCTTGTTTTAATTCAATTTAATTTTAATTATTTTTATGCGTTGAATTTCAATTTAATGTAATTAAAATTTTATGCTATGAATTTCAGATTTGTATTGTTTTAGAAACCTTGAAATATAGTGCCTGAGTCCTACAGACTATAAGCATGGTGCTTTTTTATTGACATACTCAGTCCCCATTTACTTTGACTGTATGAGTAAGCAGCATGAATTAAAATGGCTTATTTTGTGTTTCACAGAAGAAAGTAAGTTGTGCATGTTTGAAGCAATGTTAAAGGGTAAGTAAATGATGACATCAAATAAAAATGTTTAAAAAAAAAAATACATTTTTGGGTGAACTCTGCGAACATTTCAGTGTAAGCCTCCGCAAGCGATGTCCTACAAATGAGTTTTGGTTCAGCAGTGATTTTGTTTGCTGTGCTCTCCTTCTTTGTCTTTGTGCTCTAGCAGGTGTAGTGTAAAGCTGTAAAAGGATGTATTGATTCTCCTCATCTGGACGTCAGTGTGTAAGAAAATCTGCCGGATGGAGCACACAGCGTGTCGTTGCAGCAGTTTGATAGGACACAGGAAAAGGAAGATCCTCTTAATTGAGATTGGATGAATTCGAGGTACTGTAGGTTTAAATCTGTTCCTGGAGAACCATTTAGTCTAAATTGAGAAAGAAGATGAAATCTATCCTGAAACAGCCCCAATCTTGTGCAACTGATCCTATACGTCAGTCCAGAAGAGATAGTGGGAGGCTTTTTTCTCTGAGTTTTGATAGGAAGACAGTCTTTACAGTCACAGAAAGACAGTGGTAATGAATGAAACCTTTGGTTGTGCATAAAAGCCAATAAGATAAGAGTTCAAAGTTCATTTCATATAAATCAAAGGCACATTATCTTATACTGCTTTCCATTCAAAGCCAGATGTGGGATTTTCCTACTTGACTTCCAACCGTATGGGTAAATCTCATAAACTCTGGGTCATATTTCAGCAAAATCATAAAAATAAATAAAAACATAGAAAAAAAAAATATATATTTTCTATGTATTTATTTATTTTTATGATTTTGTTGAAATATGACCCAGAGTTTATGAGATTTACCCATACAGTTGGATATTTATATATAAATAAATGCATAGAAAAAAAATATATATTTTCTATGTATTTATTTATTTGTATGATTTTGTATTATATGTCCCCACCCCCTCTACAAATAAATAAATAAAATTCCAGGTTATTGATTATGAAACTAATCATTTAAATATCATCTTACTAAGATATATTATTGGGAGCTATTGAGTGACAATTGATATTTATATGCATTTGATATTAGTTTGCTATACTGTTATAAAGTTCTCATTGATTTACATTACAAGCTATCTGAATTTCATCTTTCTTTTTGTCTATATATATATTTTCTATGTATTTATTTATTTTTATGATTTTGCTGAAATATGACCCAGAGTTTATGAGATTTACCCATACAGTTGGATATTTATATATAAATAAATGCATAGAAAAAAAAAAAATATTTTCTATGTATTTATTTATTTGTATGATTTTGTATTATATGTCCCCACCCCCTCTACAAATAAATAAATAAAATTCCAGGTTATTGATTATGAAACTAATCATTTAAATATCATCTTACTAAGATATATTATTGGGAGCTATTGAGTGACAATTGATATTTATATGCATTTGATATTAGTTTGCTATACTGTTATAAAGTTCTCATTGATTTACATTACAAGCTATCTGAATTTCATCTTTCTTTTTGTCTATATAAAAACCAGCATCTGCATCAAATAGCATATTTTTGCTCAGTTTGGGCCTCTGAATACATTTATTCCATATTCTCCTATATCATCCGATATGTGCCTTAAAAGCTTAATGTATCAAATATGATTCAATAGGTTCAATAAACTGTTCCATTTCAAAACATTAGTTTTTTTTTAACTATTATGTGTCAGGCTTTACAGTGTCAAACCATTGCTTTAAACATATCGCACAGCCTATACAGGCAAAATACGATAGACCACATTTATGAAAATGTTTGTTGAAATGGCTGTTGTGTGAATTTTAAAACTGCAGCCTGTCGGTTTGTACCAGGCCGCTGAGACAAAAGGCTGCCCGCGCACACATCGTCCAAAATGAATAGCGACAATCTGATTCGCCTTAATCTCCGAAGCCCAAACCTACACGCTCCGTCAGCAGCTCTGGAGGTGTCAGTCATTGCAACATCTCCTAATCCTCGCTTTTGTGCACCAGCATCGCAGCTGCCGGCGGTTAGCTGGCTTGTAGATGCCACTGTAAGGATGCTGTTGAATGTATTTCTTTCTATTTACAGTCCTTTGTGAAGGAAGGAGGGCCTCATCGCAGGATGGAATTTCAGCTCTTGGCTCATCATCTCTGAAGTGGCCAGAGATTATCTGTTTGTTTGGGGTATCGATCCGTCACTTGAGCCTGCTTGTTGGAACCGTATACACGTTCAGATGGAACTTTCACCGGGGTTAAATTCGGACCTTGGAGGCCCCGCGGCTTAACCATGAGTGACAGCATTTATAACTTAATGACAAGGGTCTTAGAGTCCGCATGGGATGCCTAATTCAACTCGATTGTCAATTTTAACTCACAGAAGTGCTCTCTTCACTTCCCTTCTCCATGTGGGCTGTCCACCCTGTCCAATTCATTAGCCACTCTGGGTGCTCGTAAAACCGTGACCCATGATGCACTGGTGCAGAGCTTCTATTGATGATGACAGTCCATTAAATTCTCTATCAAGAGCCAGTTCGATGCCCAGAAGTCCTCGGATAAACATAGTACTGTCAGGCCAGAGCAACCAGGCTCTGTTTATCTTTAAACCAAACAGTGTTTTGTTAGGGTGCAGGGCAATACTGTGCATTGACTGTAACTATTTTACAAATGCCAGTTACATTGCAAAATTATCTTCTTAATATGTTTTCAATTAGGCTTTTTTAACTTTTTGTCTTTCTAGTTTAAATAACTAAAATGGCCTTGTAACAAGAAGCGTAAGATTTTAAGATTTGTTTTTAGAGAATGTATCGTTAATACGAGTTTATTTTGTCTTGTTGCACTGGCAGATTTTTCCACTTGTTTTACATATAAACAAGTTAAAAACAAGTGGAAAAACCCTGCCAGTGCAATAAGACACAATATAGCGCTTAATGTCTTAAAGGGATAGTTCACCCAAAAATTACAATTCTGTTATTAATTACTCACCCTCATGTCGTTCAGAACTCGTAAGACCTTCGTTCATCTTCGGAACACAAATTAAGATATTTTTGATGAAATCCGAGAGCTTTCTGAACCTGCATAGACAGCATAGAAATAATTCATGTGACATCAGTGGTTCAACCGTAATGTTACATAAAGCTACGAGAATACTTTTTTGTGCACTAAGAAAACAAAAACAATGACTTTATTTAACAAATTTTTCTCTTCAATTTTGGTCTACGCCACCATTCACGACAGGGTTGCCAGGTTTTCACAAGAAAACCCGCCCAATCGCTACTCAAAACTAGCCCAAAACTAGCCCGATCGCGTTTCAAGGGGGTCTCCAGTTAAAAATCGCATTCCGGAGGGTAAATATCATGTTATTGGAGTCGCTTCAAGCCGCAGACATGAAAAACAACCTGTGGCAACAGTGTCAATTTTAATTTTATTTTAAAGTAATTTTTAAATAAAGATTTTACTTTCCAAGGCAACATTTATGTATATTTTTAAGTTTTATAAAAATAATAAAAAATATGTTTTATTACAGCTTATTTAACAAAAATGGTTTTAATAGTTTTAGCTGTAGTTTAAGTTAATATACAGGTTTTTTTTATTGTTCACTAAAATTAAAACTAAACCTAAAACCATAAAAAAATTACTTGAAATAAATGTCAACTGAAATAATAATTATATATATTTTTAAATGTTACATTTAGATATTTTAACTGGAAAATAGGACACTCTTTAAGAGTGTGATTTTTTTTATTGTAGCTTCTTCGTAGACTTGTTGCTGGTATTGTAGTACAAGACCTATTCTGCAGGCCTACTCAGATTCCCTTTTGGAAGTAACGAGTGAATTAACACTTCATATTTTTAATAGTTTTCTCTATACCCAAGTCACATTTTCAAATAAGTAGCATGTTACTTTTCTCATTATTTAATTTAAAGGGATAGTTCACTCCAAAATGCAAATTCTGTCATTATTTACTCACTGTCATGTTGTTCTAAATTGGTTTGCCATATGTGCAATATGAGTTTATCGTGACTATGGCTCAAAAAACATTATAAAAGTGGTCGATATGACATGTTTCAAGTCTTCTGTAGTCATGAAATGGCTTTTGTTACTTGTATTAGGAATAATGCATGTTTTTTTCTCTTAAAGGTGATGAGGGGACAGGAATCTCTTTGTGCAACTGAAATCAAATCAGGTGAGTGTTCGGATCTTATGCAAAAAGAAATTATTTCTATTTAGTGATGCTTCAGTATTTCCTCTTTGGGCTCACACTGCATGTCCCGGTTCAGTGGTACAGTAAAGATCCAGATTGACCAGATTCGACAAACACTAAACGCTTTTTGCATCAAGCAGCAGCAGTGGGAAATTAAATTGCAATGTGGCAGTGGCGGCACACTCAATCCGTGGCTCCATCCATTATCTATCATCTACTTGAAGCATAAGAAAAGCTGACATGCCACAGCCAGACATGATAATGAAAGAGATACGGGATCGGTGTTGACAAGGGGTCAGTGAACAGCCCTGAATGGGGTTCATATTGATTTCACGACCAGTTCCGCCTTTTCATGCTACATCGTGCTGTCCTGATAAAGTTGATGTTGCACTTAGACAAAATGTCCAGTGCAAACAAATAAAGCTCACGATTCCTATTTCAGTCAGATGGATGCTGGATCAGGTCATGCTACTGATGCGCAATTGGATGCTTCAACCCCACTGACATTCATATAATAGGCACGTCTAAGACATTATTCCAAAACAAATCTTGGCTTGACCAGAAACAGTAGCTGATATGTGAGCCACTATAATACTTGACCCAGTTTTCAATGGCAGTATGAATATGTTCACAGATTTTCCTGCATGCATTGTTATGCATCTGAGTGCGTCTATTAAAGGTTCTGCACGATCCAAATGGACTGTGACCTGTTTAAAGAACTGCCATCTTTTTAAGCATGTTTAAAGAAGAGCCCTCAATAAATCTCCAGACCTTTTGGTAAACATTTGTCAGAAACAATCAAGTAATTGGCCCTGAAACGTTCTTACTGGCTGATGTCATTGGGTTGAATTAGCTTTTTCGTCTTTGGGGCCCTTAGAGCAGTTCATCTCGCAGATAGGAGTGGCTATTTTTATCTGTTGCCCACTAACAGCCTAAAAAGCTGGCTTTCTCAAACAGAAGGTTTTTCTGTAGATTTCAAAATGATTATTTTTCAATTAATGACTCTAGAATGTGGGTAGATTCTTGCTCGGTTTGGCAAGGCCTTGTTTAACACTTTATGGTTTGATGTTGCCATATGTTTTCATTCACACACACACACACACACACACACACACACACACACACATTCTTTTTGCATCATTGATAACTTAACTTTTTCACAGAGCAACTGTTTAAAGTTTAAAATTGAGAAAATATGAATGTTTTGAATCTGCAGTAATGCATTTCTTGCTTGTAATTTTTTATAGACCGTGACAATGATTATATCACTGCAGTTATTTATTTGGAACTGCTTATAGTAATATGATTATATTTATGCATAAATGATTTCTGATTTATGTTTCATGTCTTCAGAAAAGGCCAGACGAGTTGCACAATTTATTCGAACAATGTGGATGAGTCAGGCTTTTAAGAGTATTAATTGAAGATAATGATTCACTCAGTTTGAGTTTGTAGGAGTTCCTATCTGTCTATCTGTCTATCTGTCTATTGTTCTAGCTATCGTTCTGTCGTTCTATCATTCTATCTGTCGCTCTGTCATTCCATCCATCCATCCATCCATCCAATATAAGATATATACACGCACGCATGCGCACGCACACACACACACACACACACGATGACATAAAGTCAGCAAAGAGCAAAGCCTGCGAATGCCTCCCCCTTGGCGCCTGCCCTGTACTAGGCTACTGTATATGTTCAGTCTTCACATCCTATGTCAGATTTACCCAATCCTAAAGGTATTGGAAGTGTTCTTGGTCACTTTACATCCCACTTTCTGTCTAATTGGGTGTTTCATAGACAGAATAAGCTGCAATATGGACCAGACCTCATGTTTATATGAAACTAGTCCTCAAACAGCACTGCTCTCTCAAACTCTTCCACTATCCGCTGTTGCCGCATTGACGTTTTGCTGTAGTGAATAAAAATGACAGAGGAGAAATATAGAGAGGGTAAACGAGAGTGGCCATTAAAAGAAGGAAATCTATGGGGTAATAGAAATCATTATAGAGTCATCATGAATAAATAATGTGTCCTGTTTCTTTCCTTTATATTCAGCTATCTCTGTCTCTCTCTATCTCTCAGTCAATACTCGACTCAGCAGGGTTTCCTCTCGCTAGCTTTCTGTCCATCCTAGAAAGGGGGGCGAGGGTGGCGTAATTGAAATCTAATCAAGTTGATGAGTGAAGAGAGGAGAACTTGCATGAGGGAAACACTCCTTCGCATGAGAAAGACTAGAGATGGGGTTGATGGGAAAGCGGAGTGATTTTTCACTGAAGTCAGTATGGAGGAGTGTGTGTGTGTGTGTGTGTTTTGAACCTGCTAATGTACATCATTATAAAAACATCTGAATCACTGGAGAAGAAATAACCCTTGTTCTCTTAGAAAGATCTGAACCATGGCAACTAGAACCAACATCTTTAGCAAGTCTGTATACTAAGAATAGATGCGAAGGACAATAATGTCTTGTATTTCTGCATTCTCTCTGAAGATAATGTGCACATTTAGGCGAAGGAATGGAGCTAAAGTTTACAGAGGTTTACTTTCCTAAGTTTTGTTTTAATTCTCTCTGGTTATTGTTGTTTTTTTCTAAATTATCTTGTTGAGTTGCACTCAAAGCACTTTCCATTGCTTTGCCATTAACAATGGAAATATTGCCATCAAATGTTATTAGGCAGGGAGCTTATCTGCACAGCATTCCGTAAAATATCCCAACATCCCAGAATGTACATCATCTCTTATGATAGCTTATTATGCTTTGTTCATATTATGAGGTATCGTACAAAAATCCCCATTGGTTTTTGCCAGCATGTAAGCTAATGATAACCGTTTTGTTCAGATCCTCTGATCATACAAAGCTCAGGATTGAATTTTGCGTGTATTGCAACTGCATACACTACTGTTAAAAAGTGTGGAATAATAACGATTTGTTTAATGTTTCTGAAAGACGTCTCTTATACTCAACAAGGCTGCATTTATTTGATCCAAAACATAGTAAAAACAGTAACATTGTGAACATTTGTTACAACAAAATTACAGTTTTCTATTCAAATATATTTGAAAATTTAATTTATTTCTTTGATGCAAAGCTGAATTTTCAGCATCATTACTCCAGGCTTCAGTGTCACGTGATCCTTCAGAAATCATGCGTACATGAAAAAAAACTCTTCAAATTATGTATCTTGTAAATATTTTTATTTGAAATTATTATAACTGTTTGTTGTTGGATTGCAGATGATAAAACCATTGAATTCATCAGATTTAAATCTGAAGGACATGGACATGGAGAAAAATGCAGCGATTTGGAGATTTGTCTTTTGACGTGAATATGAAAATAACCGCATGGCTACAAATCACTTAGAACACCTTAGTTACCACATAGCAACCACAAAGAACATGCTAGCACTGTGGTGAATTTTGGACCGGCACAATGAATCACATTTTCCACTAACAGAAAATCTAGTTAAAATCAAGTAAAACTGTGGTAACTGTTATTAGTTGGTTATGTCATCAAAATATAAAATAAAAATTATAGGAAAAATTGTGAGGGCATTATAAGAGGCACATATTATTTATTATGCAGTACAGTATATTTACTGTATTTATTCATTTAGCAGACATAGTAAGGAAGTAGTAAGAAAACTTTTTAGAAAGCATTTTTAATTTTTTTTTAAATTAGTTACCATAATTTGAAAGTGTATCTAAAAAGAAAATTATTATTATTATTGCTATTGCTATTATTATTCATAATTATCAACAACAACAACATCAGAAATAACATATTATTTACTTGTATAATATTTTTTAGATTTATATAATATGAAATGTGTATAAATAGATCGAATAAATGATAACATAAATTTTAAACAATTACATAATTCTAAAAAACATTATTGTCAATTATAATTTTATAGAGAGGGAGATTCTGAAAACTTCTGTATATGTTTTATTGATGATTGTTTTATGGAAACTGTGGTTGCTATGTTAGATTTTGAAGGGGTTAATATATAATGATGGTGTATATTAATGATATATGGTGTATATTATAATGATAAAATGAATTTTATACAAAGTAAAAGTAAATTGTAATATATATGTGTGTGTGTGTGTGTGTGTATGTATGCTAATTTATGTATAGATATATTTACATTTGATATATATTCACATAGATTCTGAAAGCTTCCATATGTCGTTATGGAAACTGTGGTTATTATGGTAAATTTTTTGCTGTTAATATATAATAATGCTCTGTGCTTTAGCAAAGCTTCATGTGACAAGCAAACAGTGCTTGTGTAAAGAGCCGGCCCTTGAATGAAGAGTCCCTCCAGGGAGGGTAAAAATGTGACATGCAAGCGAAAGTTTATGTGTCCCCCTGCTCCCAGAGTCCTCAGTGCCTCCCATCGCTCATTCACAGCACACGAGAACAGTCCCTGTAATAACATCAGCAGCAGGCCTGGTGCTTTTTATCTGCATAAAAGTGTGGACTACACACATCCATCAATTAGATTGTTTTGGAGGGCAGAGAGAATCTCTCCAGCGGCATTTGCAGCAAAGATTAACCTTTTATTCAAGATGCACATTCATTGTATTTGTGCCTAAATTTATACTGCCGGTCAAACTCAGATTTGTATCTCTGTATCAGTGCACAGATCATCATTACTAATTCTATTTACATAATATTATATAGTTCTAGCTGTGTGTTTATAGTTATTTTTGTTCTAAGTCATATAATGCAACAGCTTCCTAATGTCACATCTGATGATACAGAAGAAATGCAAGTGAGTTTAGCAGTAACCAAGCAGGTATTTAATGACTTATAAGATTTTTAAGTTGAAAGCAAATGACATTTATGCATACGTTTACTGCTTTTAACCACTCTATCACATTTATTCTTTTAGTCTTTATATAAATAATTGTAATAAATAAATAAATAACAAAAACATATAAAACTTTGTATCATAATAAAAAAAAACTGTGAAAATATGATAAATGTTTGTCATACTGACCCATCTAAGATATGTTATATATTTATATGCTATAAATATATGAGATATTTTGATGAGTCAAAAGTTAAAAATAGGTTTACCGCTTTCAACCGCTCAATCACATGCCATTTTATTGTCACATTTTTATTCATATAGTCTTTATATAAATGTAACAAATTAAAAAGACCATATATAACACTATCATAAACATCACGCACAAAAATTATATAAATGTTTGTCTCATTGACTTATCTAAAATATGTCTTATATATTTCTAGGCTATAAATACATTAAATATTTTTGAGTCATACATTGAAAACAATTGACATTTATAAGTTTACTGCTTTTAATCGCTGTATCACATGCCATTTTATACTGTCACATTTTTATTCTTTTAGTCTTTATATAAATAGTTGTAATAAATAAGACCATATAAAAGATTGTATCATAACTTTCATAGATTTAGTTTGAATCCTTCTGAAGGCATAGAAAATATCAGTTAATGTGAGAATATTTCGCTGGCTATTTATCAAAGTGGAAAATGATTTTTGCTGTGGGATTCTGGGTAATATACAAGCTGCATCAGTTCAGAATGACATATATGACATACATACAGTATATATATATAGTCAAGTACGACTGTACCTTGTTTTAAAACACATTCCACTAACCAACACACTTCACTGGCATTTTTTAGGCTGTGTTTTATACTGGTGCTTCTTCTTGTCTCTGTTACTAATATTTATCTTGGCGACGGTGAGGACAGTCTGACTTTATAGGGTGAGTGTTGAATGTGTATTAGTGCTTGACTTCTGCAGTTGTCGCATAAATGGATCCAGTGTTGTGTTGGTTGTCTTCCCAGAGCACTAGTAGATTTAGAAGGCTGTGCTCTGAATTTTAAGCGTGCTGTCAAATGCTATCTCGACCACATTTCCGATCCCACATTCAGGGCTTTTAACTGGTAAGTTGGCAGAATTTGTACCCTTTTTGAGTTGCGAGCTTTCACATTTCATTTCTCAATAGTGTCTGCACTGATGCTCTGACCGCCGACATAAATATATTATGGACAGTAAACTGGTTTTGAGAAATGGAGCAGAGTATTTGCTTCCCAAAGTGCAATTTAGCTCGACCTTATAACCTTACCCGTGTAATATGTCGAACTTGTGCACATCCATTAGTGATATGGATGATGTTGTAGTAGGTATCACATAGTGTGGTGTGTGCACATGGTGTGTGTTTCACCTGTATTATTTTTGATTCAAAATATAAATTGAAATGTACTTTATTCTCTCCAGAGGATGTTGCCAACATATAAACAAGTGTAATAAATAATATGACGGAATAAATCATTGTATCACAATTAAGAATAAAATAAAATCTAATAATATAAATGTTATATTGTCATACAGACACATCCAAATATATATATATATATATATATATATATATATATATATATATATATATATATATATACATATTTCACTGTTATATATTCATATTGTTTTAGACTGTGTTATTATACCTTATTATTTAGCACTTTGCAACAATGTCTTGTAGTGATCTTGCATTATGCACTGAAACATTTTAGGAAGTCACTGGTTATACAAATCATAATGTTTATGCATATTTTTTTAGGGGTGAATTTTAGAAGGTTGCAAAAGGTCATCACTGTTATAATTAAAAATAGAATTGCATATGCTTTGACTTTGTAGGTTTAGACTTTCTTGAGGAACTTTACCAGCTACGGTAGGAGGCTGAAATTGATGTTTTCAACTGAGTATGAATAATAAGGTATGAAAATGCACATTTACAACAAAGTAGCACCACACCTCTATAAAAGCTTTCCCTGTTCATTTCAGAGCAGCCCTCGTATAAATGTTCTTATCACTCTGCTATAATACATTTTAGAGTGTGAGCTGCTGTTGTATGTAGTTTTTAAGCCATAGTTATTGAAAAATGAGTGTTACTAAATTGCTTTAAAAAGTAGTTTGCTTTGCAGCGGGTCTCAGAGAGATATATAAACATAACTGTATACTCAGTCATATTTATAGGTTTGATTTCAGTTGCATTCAGGTACATTTAGAGCACATTTTTAGCATCTTACAGTATTTTGGCCTCCATTGTGGAGTGAAGTATTGCGGTAAAGTGCAGAGACCTGCAGGAAAGCTTTTTCCCCATCTTCTTCAATCATTCATAGAAAGACTTAGAAGTATGACGCAATGGCTCTAACTGTAATTCCAGCCTCTCCAACAATAATTAATGTCTCTGTGTGTGGAGCAAGTAACTCAGTGTTGTGTTTTTGTTGCTTCTTTTATAAAGAAGGAAATAACCTCATTGTATAAAAGTCTCGTGGATTGATATATTTGATGGCTCTTTTTTTTTTTTTTACTTAAATAAGCATTTCTATCTGAAATGTTCTAAGACAGAAAGTCATACTGGTTTGGGACGACATGATGGTGAATATTTGATGACAGAGTTTCATTTTTGGGTGAACTATTTGTCCAACAAACTTTGAGAATCTGTCACCGTGACTGTAAACACAGTGAAATTGGGTAATTAGACTTAGAAAAATGTACAAAGCAAGCCCAATTAATATAAAATTGTCATTCATTAACATGACAGCGTGTTGAAGGCAGCAATACAGTGCAGTGAACGCATGAGCAGTCTGTTTCCTTTAGTTACTGCAAACTTTTGACCGTTTCAGAGATGTCCCATGAGACTGACAGGAAGGGGAAACTCGAGGAATTGGAAATTAAAATCTGCTCGTCAAAATACAAACAACCCTGATGTCCTGTTCATTTCATTTTCTTTTCTTTTGTTTTTCACCTTTCTTCTGGGTTTCGACCTCATTGCTTTCATAACACAGAGGATCTTTGTAAAATCAGTGAATTATTGATGTTTTTGTACTGATCTGCTCATGCACTACTGCTCTTCTGTTCTCGATGTGTCCCAACGTGAAGCATAATTTCATCAGTTAGTCTGTAAACATCTCATTCTGATGAGGCACAATGTGCAACTAAATATCTAAATTAAAATAAATTACAGCATATTTTGCAGTTATTTGTTACTCTTAATAAGACCGCATGCAACTAGATGCACAATAACACTAACACAGCTTTGTTCTCTTTATTTTTAAACTAACCTCTTGCATTGCTGACCTGTTTTGCTCCCAGGATTCCTTTGAAGACTCCGGCTGTAACACCATTGATTTGAGCATCCAGGAATCAATTCCGCCAATTATTGATGTTTTTGTACTGATCTGCTCGTGTACTCCATGCACTACTGCTCTTCTGTTCTCGATGTGTCCCAACGTGAAGCATAATTTCATCAGTTAGTCTGTAAACATCTCATTCTGATGAGGCACAATGTGCAACTAAATATCTAAATTAAAATAAATTACAGCATATTTTGCAGTTATTTGTTACTCTTAATAAGACCGCATGCAACTAGATGCACAATAACACTAACACAGCTTTGTTCTCTTTATTTTTAAACTAACCTCTTGCATTGCTGACCTGTTTTGCTCCCAGGATTCCTTTGAAGACTCCGGCTGTAACACCATTGATTTGAGCATCCAGGAATCAATTCCGCCATCATCTTGGCTTACTTCACTCTATTCCAGTGTGCTGGAGTTCCTCTTATGTGAGTGAGACTGCCTGTTTTTATCAACCTGTATATCGAAATTGCAATATTTCCACAGAATCAAGGATTGACATGCCATGTCTATAAATGTATCATGGTGGTGATGTGTGTAATTTTTGCGCCACTAGTGGCTACAAATGGAATTGCACATCCTGTCAATCTGTTCCTAACGTGACACTTCGCTGAGAAATTTAATGCCTGCTCTATAATTGAAACCAGACAATGTTTACGTGCATGTGTGTACAGTATACTATTAAATGGTTAATTCCACAGGGTAAACAGATATAAATATTAATACCAATGTAAATCCCTCTATTTTAGGTGGAGTACAACAAGCAATTGGAGACCCCAATGTGTGTTGCATCCACAAGACAGGAATGGAAAGTGCAGTTGTTATAAATGCTACATGAATGAGTGTCAGGCTGCTGAATTCAGCCTTTGTCCTCATGAATAATACAGTATGTAGACTAAAGAACAGAATGTAAACTAGTGGTTGGCCGATATGGGTTTTCAATGGATTATGCCGATACTGATATCTAGAGATCATGATGGCTGATAGATGATTATATACTACCAACGAAAGGTTTGGAAACACCTACTCATTCGTTAATATTAATATTTCCACATTTTAGAACAATATTAAGTCATTAAAACTATCAAATTACACAAATGGAAGAATGTATGTGTGTGTATGTCTTATATATATATATATGTGTGTGTGTGTGTGTGTGTGTGTGTGTAAATAAACACAAATTAATTAATTAAAATGTATATTAATTATAAAAATGCCCCTGAAGTTTTAAGATTGTTTTAACTGGATTTTTTCAGGTCTAAAAATAATACTTTAAAAACTAGGTTACCTCATATATGCAGTTTTTCCAAGATTGTGGGAACCCTGTTGCAGAGTGATTTAAAGGGGTCATATGATGCTTTTTTAAAGATCATTATTTTGTGTATTTGGTGTAACAGAATATGTTGACATGCTTTAATGTTCAAAAAACACATTATTTTTCAAATACTGTACATTATTGTAGGTCCTCTATGCCCCGTCTCTCTCAAACGCTTCGTTTTCTACAAAGTCCCTCCTTCCGACAAGCACAGTCTGCTCTGATTGGCCAGCTGACCCAGTGCATTGTGATTGGCCGAACACCGCAAGCACTCGTCGGAAATGTAACGGCCTTTACCATAATCGTGAGCTTCATCTTTCAAAATAAATGTAAAGACAGAGCCCGAAAGGGCAACAGAGTCTCGTGACAGACACAGTGATGAATATGTGTTTGCAGTACACAAGACACGGTTAAGACAGCTGACTCTACTGTGATGTGTCTCTCTCTCTCTCTCGTGCTCTCTCTCTCTCTCTCGCGCTCTCTCTTGCTCTCTCTCTCGCTCGCTCGCACACACACACACGATGCGCAATACTCCACATTTGAACAGTCAATAGCAAATACTTAAACTAATAACAAAACAGTAGCTGATTCAGAAGCGCCAGATTGTCATAGCAAAGTCAGAATTACCTCCTCTCCTAGGTTCACGAAACAGTCATCCATAAAATGCATTGCTGTTCTGTTGTAAGTCATCTTAAAGATTCCTAAATGCATCTACTTCTGGAAGGCCAAATAAAGTGCTTTTGCTTTCGCCTAGAAACACACAGCGTCTCCCTGACATGCTGCTTCAACACTAACTGCGGTTACTGAAACCACGCCTTCTTTCTTTGCGTGAACATTTGGGCTGCATTATGCAAATATTTCCACATAGTGAGGTAGATATGTGGGGGCGTGTTAGAACGAGCCGTTTTAGGGGGGCGTGGCAGAGTCTTAACTTTTATAAAGAATATCTCTTTGGGTTTGAGACTTTAGTCTTTGCAACTTCAGGGATCTCATCTATGCACAATCAGCTTGTAACACTCCAAAGAGAAAGGAAAACTTGAAATCGCATCATTTGACCCCTTTAAGATCTTGATTTTTAGTTATGTTAGCTATTTTTTTTATTATTTTCATTCATCTTGAGGCCCCTTTGATGTTTATTGAGGCCCCCTAGTGAGCCCAGGCCTCATGGTTGAGAACCACTGTTTTATTGTGTTCAAAAGATGTAACATAAATTCAGTCAAGTGTGTCCACACTTTTGACTGATAATCTACTGTATATAACACAATTTTATGATACCAAACAAGACATACACAATGTTGCGGAAATGAAATCGGACAATGTTGTGCTATGTATCATTAATGTAAACCTCACAAAGCATCTCCCAGAGCTTTCTCACCTTCTTCAATGATTTTAATACATTCTCCACCAATGTACAGGCTTCTTTCAGAAGTGTGATGGCACCCCATTGTGCTCGGAAGTAGTTGAGGAAACTGAAATAAGAATGAAATTCTAATGCTACTCCCACTGCTGAGAGAGGTGGAGCAACATGAAACGATCTGTTGAAAGAGGAGAGGATGCAATGTGTCTGAATGCAGTAAGCTGCAACAAAGGGCACAAGTAGATTGTGTGATCTAGTATTGTCAGGTTGTGTGAAACCTGAGCTATTGCCGCGTTCTCTATGACCCATTGTGGGGCAGGATGCATTTGCAAGAGATATTAAGCTTTAAATGGATGTGTATAAGTGTAGAGAGAGAGAGTGAGAGAGAGAAAGAGGGTGGGGAGGTTGAGCAAGCAAATGAGAGAGAGTGAAAGAGAGAGAGAGGCAGCGCACGAATGCAAGGAGATGTGGAGGAGAGGAGAGAGAGGCAAGGAGGACTAGGCGTTACGGTCGCTCCTTCACAAGCTGCATGCGAGATGCCAGGACTGCTGCAGAGAGATTGTCGTTTCTTACCTTTTTCTTTCTTTCATCAGCTTTCTGTCACATTGAACTCTTCCTCCTCTCATCTGTCTCAGAGGTAACAAGTCTTTAAACATAAATCATTACTTATCGTTGCTGCTGGCAACTTGCTTGACTTTTTTATGTCGTCTTATTTACAGCTCTCATTGATTTTGGGAGTCACTTTAGGGACGTGCAAATTTAGGAGCACCTACATTTGCGTTTGCACGCCTGTCTGACATGTTTGAGTCAAAAAAGAAAGAATAAGTTGGTTAATGTGTTGTGCTGTAGAGCTGCGTTAGTGCTAAAGTAAACCCATCATTTACTGTTCATCTTCTACGTGCATGTTCTTGCGCATGGTGCAGGAGGTGTAGAGTAATGCAGTATCGATTTTTGATTGTGGGAGCATGTTGTATGCATTATGTTGGGACTGGGCTGGGTCACCTGTCCACCAACAAGACCCTTAAGGGCAGCCGTGTGGTTATGTGATGATACCCTAAAAAGTTTGTGTAGGTTTTAAATCTGATTCTGGATTAGGGAGGTTCTTCATACCGATACATTTAGATGCAACAGGAAGTTAGAAGTGGGGAAACACATTATTGATTTACTTTATACGTTGCATATTGATTGTTGTGAACCTGAACACACACACACACACACACACACACACACACACACACACACACGAGAATCACAAAATAGTAGCCTGATTGCATTAAAAAAATTATAATTCTCTGAGCAAAGTATTTTTATTATTTATAATGTAGCATAAATAGATACATATTTATATGCAATTTATGAATGTATTTCTCTGTATTATATTATACTATTTTATATATGTAAAATGTAATGGCACATGTTTTCTGTGTAGTGCAAAGTGTGAATGACTTTAGCGTGCGAGAGCTCTCATAAACAGACTGTGAAGCTTGTTTATTTGAACAGTCTCTGACGTAAAACACGCTGGTGAAAGTAGCTACTGTATCCCATGTTGCTTTCAGATGTCATCTAAGGATTTGTTGTGTTGTTTCATGACAGGTGGATGAAGGTGGACTCCATGCATGGGGTCCAGGTAGCTGTGGTTCTGAGATCTCCATTTGAAAATCTTCTCAGCCTCTTGTGAGATTGAGTAGCCACTTGAAGCTTGAAGAAAGGAAAGAAAAATAAAGGCAAGAGCCTTGAAATTGCAAAAAAAAGGAGGGAGAAGGCCTTCAAACGAAAGAATGGATGCAGTAGAGGAGAAATAGTCTTCATGCTAACTTCAGAAAAGCCTAATCACAGACTAATAAAAATTTGAAACGGCACAGCACAGCAACAAATCAGTATTCTCCGGCAGAGCCTGCAAGAAATGGCCAAGAGGGTTAACCCTTTAAATGGCTGAACTGATTCTTTGAACAGCCACATTCTGCAAACAAAAGACTTGAGCTGATGAATTTTAATGGGTCATTTCAGAATCCTTTTTGATATATGGAGATCCTGAGATTCAAATGGCTTTGACACTTTGACAGCCCCACGTTTTTGTAGCAGATAATGAAAACATTTGCCTACTTCAATTTACCTCACAGGATTCCTTCCTAGCGTATTAAATGTGCAGACAAACCGAGGAACTAGTCTGAGATCCTCAGCTCGGATGATTAGGTTGAAAAGACTCTTTCTGGTCCAAAAAGGTTCAGAAAAGCTTCTCAGGACTGACTGGCATTCCCCCCCCCACTGTATTTGATTCGTTAACAACGTTTAGCCACCAAATTAAACATGGCTGCTGGAGTGGCAACATGGCTACCATTTGCCAGGGCAGCGGCCGTTGGCTGGCTTCCTCTGGCCAAGAAAATCATGCCCAAACCGCCTGTAGACAAAAAAAGCCGCAACGACGAGATCCTGTTCGTAAACGTGAGCGGGCTCCGCTTCCAGACATGGAAAAACACGCTGGACCGCTATCCTGACACTCTGCTGGGCAGCTCGGAAAAGGAGTTTTTCTACAACGAGGACACTCAGGAGTATTTCTTCGACAGGGACCCGGAGATGTTTCGGCACATTTTGAACTTCTACCGCACTGGCAAGCTTCACTACCCGAGGCAGGAGTGCATTCAGGCCTTCGACGAGGAGCTGGCGTTTTACGGCATCGTGCCGGACATTATCGGTGACTGTTGCATGGAAGAGTACAGGGATCGCAAGAAAGAGAACCAGGAACGTTTGGCCGAGGACACGGAGGCCGAGATGGCGACGGACACCCCTTTGCCACCGCACAGCACACATCGGGAACGTTTGTGGCGCGCCTTTGAAAACCCCCACACGAGCACCATGGCTCTCGTTTTCTACTATGTCACAGGTTTCTTCATTGCCGTCTCGGTTATAGCAAACGTGGTGGAAACTGTCCCCTGCCGACCCCTTAAAGGCAGCAAGAAAGACTTGCCATGCGGCGAGAAATACTCGCTGCCATTTTTCTGCATGGACACGGCCTGCGTCCTCATCTTCACATTCGAATACGTCATGAGGCTTTTCGCCGCGCCTAGCCGCTGCAAGTTCATGCGCTCGGTCATGAGTGTAATCGACGTCGTTGCCATCATGCCCTACTACATCGGCCTGGTCATGCCTGAGAATGAGGACGTGAGCGGCGCGTTCGTCACGCTGAGGGTGTTCCGCGTCTTCCGGATCTTCAAGTTCTCGCGTCACTCTCAGGGCCTGCGAATCCTGGGTTATACTCTGAAGAGCTGTGCTTCCGAGTTGGGCTTCCTCCTGTTTTCCCTCACCATGGCCATCATCATATTTGCCACCGTCATGTTCTACGCCGAGAAAGGCACCAAGGGAACCAACTTCACCAGCATCCCAGCCTCCTTCTGGTACACCATAGTCACCATGACAACACTTGGGTAAGTCTATTCCCTTTTTATCTGCAGCTCGTGGTCATAGACTGTATAAAAACATGGACGTAGTGTCCGTGATGTCACCCGTAGGTTTCTGAAGAGCGTTTTTGAAGCTCAAAGTTGGTGGAGCCAGCCGTCGCCATCTTGGTAGCGCGTCACTCCTGGATAATCGAAAATGGGCAAAGAGGCGGGAGCTGGTTGCTGAAACCACGCCCACCTAGCTTGACTGTGGTGACAGCAGCGGCAATCCACCTGTCACTCAAGTGGTCACGCCCTTAATTATGCAGAACTTTAAGGCTTAATATAATTTAAACAGATGAGTTATAAAAAAATTCACCGCCCTCACAGTTGTCATGAAGGGCAAAATTAGCTATATAGACCAAAACCAGTTTTTGTACCAGGCTGTAAACATATTTTTTTCTGCTGTAAAGTTTGGCATTTTAACATGGGGAGTCTATGGGACTGACTCCCTTTTGGAGCCAGCCTCTAGCGGCCAGTCGATGAATTGCAGTTTTAATCACTTCCGTGTTGGTTTCACGAGAGAGACCAGAAGGTTGCCGCTTGCTCGTGATGTTTTGAATATGCGACAGATTGGTCTTCTCTACACAGAGAGGTTTTCTACGACTGTCATTTGTTTGGACTGCAGTGAAACAGGTTCCATGGTAGTATTTAAAAAGCTAAGGAAGGAGTAGAAAGGTCCATTAAGAACTTTCTGGAAAATTCCCATGTGATCCAAACCACTTAGTGCTTCATTGCTCATTTATGATGCTGACAGTGTGCTTATATATAAGTTCAAACGAAACTTTTGCAGTGAAGAATGAACAGGGTTATGTCTTAGAGTTATAGCAATTTTTTTTAAGATTGATTAAATCAAACATTGATTTGCTTACCAGCATTCAGGTTTAGTATTGCAGCAGTTTTTTTAAAATTAAGGTGTCTTGTCTCACCAAAAGCATTATTATTGTTTTATATTTTAAGCAAAATGTTATATATATATATATATATATATATATATATATACAGTATATATAATATTATTATTATTAATACTAATTAGCAAATAAATAAAACAAATAATTAATATTTATTTCTATTATTTTTATGTATAAAATAACAATAAGGGTTCTTGAAACAGTGTGAGTTGTTTTCTTCTCGCTTCCATTTAGTGTAAGACCTACCTGCCTATATGTTAAAAAATGCAAATTTTCAAGGTTAGTGAAACTTAAATCACCCCTGGCTACAAAACCAGTATACGTACCTTTGATTCCTCCAGTTATGCCATGAAACTTCTCTTACAGTTCTCTGTAGTGAGTCATTTGCTCATAAACTGAGCTGTGAATGAGTTATGTGCTGTTTCAACACAATAGTATTCAGCCACATCTCTGGCCATTGGTTTGCTGTCAGGCTTTAGGGAAGCAGTCCAGTTTTCTCTTGTTCATTGATACAGTTTAATCCCTCAGAGTGATGGATGAAGAGTGGAACGCTGTATCACTGCGGTCCAGAGCAGAGGATGAGGAGGATACATGAAGCATAGTCATTTTATGTATATGTGTGTGTGTTTCTCCAACTTTTTCCTGAAGCGTTTGGTTGTTTTGCAAAATATCTCAATATGGTTTATTTTTTTCCATGTTGTTGTTGGGTAGAAACACCCACACAGATGCAATGAGAATAATTCAGATGTTGCACAGTATTGTGATGCAGATTATAGCACATGTAGGCTGTGTTGCCAATGTCATAATATCATACCATACTACTATTTTTTCAGTATGTTGTAAGTATACTGCACAAAGTATGCCAGTTTTCTGTATGCATGGAACACCTGAATGAGCTGCTACATTTGGAAAAAAGCGCAGTATATACCCATAGCAAACAGTGAAATACCATATCCCACAATGCAATGCACTCTGACAGCAATATCTATTCATTTGATTTGTTTTCAAATAGATTTCCCTGAACACTAATGCCATTGGTTGAGCCAGTGAGGATCAGGAAGTAAAATCTCCATTAATTTGATTATAAATTCATATAATACACTTCTGTTGAAGCCATCAGTCAGTGTAACTTCAATTCGGCATACATTTTTATTTACATTTTTTTATTTAATTGCCAAATTCCAGGTGAAGGCTTCTAATGTGCGACCTATATTCTATCTATGAATCATATAATACAATAAAAATACAGTACAATACAACATTATTATATAGCAATATAATAAAATGATATATATTGTATTTATTGCAAAATCTATCTATCTAAATGACTGAAATCAAACAAAATAATTTTAATTGCAGTTATTTATTTTCTTAATTAGAAATTTTGGCTTCAAATCAAAGTTTGTAATGTTACGAGTCACTCCTTTGGTTTGATTAATGACTTTTTATTCTTTATTAAGGAGTTTTTCGAAATCCCTGTGGAGAAAGTGTAATGGAAAACCAAAGCTGCTAAAAAAAGTTGTTAGTCACAGTTGCACTATGTATCATAGTGACTTGGGGGTTGTGCCCCAAACTCATATTTGTATTGTGTATTGTTGCATACTGCATATGGTTTCACATACTATTTTTAGTTGGAGCCAGTATACGTTGATGTACAGCATTGTTGTGTTTGTATTTGCTGCAACCGCATTTCTGTTGCTCTTGGGTAGGGGGCGAATGATGATGGTCTGTAACAATAGTGGACAGGTTTAGCTATCACATTCACATTAGTGTTAATGACAGTCTTTCCGTGGAAATGTAGGAAATAGCACCATATTACTCATAATATCTGAGCTTATCGTGAAAATGTCAGGAGCTGCGTATTAACACTCCCAAGCAATACGTCATCCTGCTTACATGATCATCGCACACACATGTATATTACCCGCTATCAGGTTTCAGCAGTTTTTCATCAAATGACATGCGCACTCCATACAACTGCACGGATGTTGATCATAGGAAGATGGTGATAACCGTATCTGAGCAGAGTTTTTGCTATATTTGATGTAAAATTGTGTACATATTGAACTGTGGCTATAATATGATCACTTCCACCTGTTATAGAAAGATAAATATATAATCTGCATTATATTATTAGATTTGCCCACTTCATGAAGAGCAGCTCCCAAACAGATGGTTATCATTAACGTTAAGAGTTCAGACGTTTTATCTATTATTTTTTCAATCTATGTGTATACAGTATATGCAGTGATGCAGGCTATTACATCTTGAAGCCATCTATAATGTGCTTATTAGTAGTGATCTAGTAGTAGTTGCTATTGCACATAGTTAAGAGTTGATTTGAACAAAATATTTAACCTTTGTCGCACAACTTTCATGTGTGTTGGTTTAAATTGTGTGATTTGTTGAAGTATGGTGTGGTATTGTTTCTAAGTGATTCAATTTTATGATATTCCCCTTGGCGTGTGATAATATAGGTGAAAAAGTCCTGTAGATCTCTTAGTAGTTTTGTTTAGGCAAGTGCCACTCACTAGTTTAGATGTACAGCAGGGGTATCCAAACTGGGTCCTGGAGGGCCGGTGTCCTGCAGAGTCTAGCTCCAACTTGACTCTATACACCTGCCTGGAGTTTTCTAGTAACCTTGATTAGCGGCTTCATGTGTGTTTAATGGGGTTGGAGCTAAACTTTGCAGGACAGTGGCCCTCCAGGAGCAGGATTAGACACCCCTGATGTACATGGATCATGGATGCATTTAAACTGATTGACGTTAAATGTGCAGTAAGCAATTTTTGAGAAATGCTGTTGATATTTTAAATAGCTCAAATAATAGCTTGAAATAGCTTTATAGCTCCAACCCCAAATTCACAAACATGCTATGCAACACAGGTACATCCCCCATCATGAGTTTTGCTTGAGGAATGTATTATTTATTTATTTTTATTTTTTGCTCGAGGATTTTTTTCTTCGTAAAAGTAAATTTTTTTTGCATGTCAATTGCATTTCTTTGTTAAACTAACAAAACAAACAAACAAACAAACAAAAGAATTATATGAATTATTTTTCACCATCATGTTGTTCTAAAACCTGTTTGATTTTGTCAAATCACTGTAGCCGGCATGTTTGAATATGTGGAAATGCAAATGAGATTTGAGAGCGAATAGTGATGTAAAGCAAGTCTGTGTCTGGAGAATAAGTCTGTGGCGCCATCCAGCAACTTTAAAACCTAATCAGTGATATTTCACCCTCAAAACTAATTACTTTTACATAGACCCGGCTATGTGACCATGCTATAGTCTCCAAAGAAAATCAAATCTGGAAGCAGTCATGTTGGAACAGCAAAAAAATGTTCAGTTTTCAAACTCAGTACTTTCTGTTTGCATTTATATGTTAATATGAAAAACAGAGGGACAAGAAGTATGGCATAAACCCTATAATCATATTTTCCAAATATAATTATGCACTTCTGTGGTTTGGAAATCCCGGGCAATGAAAAGGCAAATAACTCCATCAGGTTGCATGCTTCAGCGTGCATGTTAATGAATGTCTGAATTGAATAAATGAATATATTTGTGGGTGTTCCTGAAGGTGCAGCACAGAGATCACCTGATGTATTAATGTTTTATTCTGGGTTGGGTCAACTGGCCTCTGGAGATAGCTGGATAAATGCTCAACTTTAGCCTTACTGTGCAGAAAGAAATGCATGTGTCCAGATCAAAGGAGCGAGCAAAGTCTCTTTAGAGACTTTCAGTGAGTGCAAGATTCGATTGGTCAGTCTGTGGCGGCAGCCGAGTGGAATTCACATTACCAGGACTTAATATCCAACTTTACGCTTCCTCTCCTTTGACCTTGACAGGGCCGCGTTTGAAGCAGGAGCTGCTGAATTAAGATGTCTGCTTTGTTCCATTTGGATGCTGTGTTAAATATTTGATGCACCCTCTAAGTTATTATTTAATACAACCTGGGAGAAAGCAGGATACAGTAGCACAGTGTAAGAAATTACAGAAACTGCTCGTAAACGAGGTGATCTTGGCAGAAGCAGTTGACTGAATGTTTTGAATTTGTAAAAATATGTAGAAAATAAGAAGAAATTTTATTTGATCGCCAACAGAATGCAGAATTGACATTTGAATTTGATAAAAATTTGGGAAGTAGAATTAAAATGAATTGAAATTCAAAGAAATTAATAAAACTGTTGAGACAAATTAATTGAATGTTACACCTACATCATCCACTGGAATGCCACTCTCTCGAGAACACATGTACAACAGTTAGCGGAAGTGAAATGAAGTGAAGTGACGTATGGTGTAAGTGACATATGGTGACCCATTCTCGGAATTTGTGCTCTGCATTTAACCCATCCAAGGACAAAGTAGTGAACACACACCTGGAGCAGTGGGCAGCCATATTGCTGTGGCGCCCGGGGAGAAGTTGGGGGTTCGGTGTCTTGCTCAAGGGTCTCACCTCAGTCGTGGTATTGAGGGTGGAAGAGAGCGCTGGTTATTCACTCCCCCCAACTACAATCCCTGCCGGCCCTGAGACTCGAGCCCACAACCTTCGGGTTACAAGTCCGACTCTCTAACCATTAGGCCACGACTGCTCAACGCGCTGCAAATGGGGGGGAAGAACACATGCGAATAGAAAAAACACCTGCAAAATGAAGAAAACATCTTCATAAATTTGACAACACACGTGCTGCAAATGCTCACAACACAACCAAATAAAGAAACGCACTGCAAATATTCACAACACAACCAAATAAAGAAACGCACTGCAAAAAACAGAAACGCGCTGCAAATATTCACAACACAAACAAATAAAGAAATATGCTGCAAAAACAGAAATGCGCTGCAAATGCTCACAACACAAACAAATAAAGAAATGTGCTACAAAACCAGAAATGCGCTGCAAATGCTCACAACACAAACAAATAAAGAGATGCGCTGCAAATGCTCACAACACAAACAAATAAAGAAACGCGCTGCAAAACCAGAAATGCGCTGCAAATGCTCACAACACAAACAAATAAAGAGATGCGCTGCAAATGCTCACAACACAAACAAATAAAGAAACGCGCTGCAAAACCAGAAATGCGCTGCAAATGCTCACAAGACAAACAAATAAAGAAATGCGCTGCTAATAGGCACAGACCACATTGGAAATGTTTAAGAGAATCGCAAAGTGACGAACATGGCTGGGACATATTTATCAATGTTTGCTTTGAAAGGTGAGATTTTTATTTATTTTAACATCCTGATCATACGATTCCTTTGTTTCTTCTTTTTTGTTGTTGAAATTATTAGCCTAAATAAGCTGACGAAATACACAATTACTGTAACTGTGAAAGCATGTAAGCTGGCTAACTTACTTTACAACTTCCCTTACAAAAATTAACCATATGGTTTTACTATTAAAATTAATTAATTAATAAATACATTTATTATGTAAAAAATATATAAAAACAAAAAAATGGTTACTATAGTTAAACCATGGTGACCACAAATTAACCATGGATTTACTACACTAAGCATAGTTTAACCATGGTATTTGTACAACTGTGGTTATACAAATGGTAATAAATACAAACATTTATTTATGTTTTGTTGGGGTAATTTTGGCATTGTTGGGGTCCTCCTGTTGTGGTCTCTACTTGTGTTTCTGTATTTGGTTGTGTTGTGAGTATTCGCAGCACGTTTCTTTATTTGTTTGTGTTGTGAATATTTGCAACACGTTTCTTTATTTGTTTGTGTTGTGAATATTTGCAACACGTTTCTTTATTTGTTTGTGTTGTGAATATTTGCAACACGTTTCTTTATTTGTTTGTGTTGTGAGCATTTGCAGCGCGTTTCTTTATTTGGTTGTGTTGTGAGTATTTGCAGTGTGTTTATTTGTTTGTGTTGTGAGCATTTGCAGCGTGTTTTTGTATTTGATTGTGTTGCGAGTATTTGCAGCACATGTGCTGTCAAACTGATGAAGATGTTTTCTTAATTTGCTGGTGCTTTTTCTATTTGCATGTGTTTTCTGAAGTTGCAGCGCGTTGAGCTCTCTCGGCCACCGTACCTTTCAGTCTATTTGCCTTATATTTTAAGGAAAGTGGAGTGTAGACAAAATAGGAAAATAGGGTGAGAGAAGGTGAATAGGACTGGGACTGAGGTCAAACTTAAACATGGGTCCCTGTGGGCGAGCAGCACTTATGTCCTAACATGTGCACAGTGCACTGCACTGCAGCGCTGACACTAACAGTTATATTTTTTGCACAGAATATATAGTACATTTAAACATTCTTACCGTGCGTTCACACCACAGCCGGCGAGAGCGTCAAAATTCGCTCTGGCCGCCGTGCCAACAACGAAAGATTTGTGGACACTCTGACGCTCTGACGTAGATCAAATGCTTGTCTTGTATTTAAAGGAGCCGCAAAAGAAACAAGCATGTTGATCTTGTGCAGACTGACCACAAGTAGGGTATAGGTTAACCTCATGAAATATTTTAAATGTGAAAGTAAGAAATTGATCGATGGAAAGAACTTAACAATTATAGTTACATGTTTGCTAACGAAATAAACCAATAAAAACCATTTGTGTGGTGTTTTTTGTGTTCATGGTTAAGTGCTAGCCTAATTTCAACATGCAGTTTATAGGAGACGTTTACTAGCCTTGGTCTTTAATTAAAATTAACATTAAATTGTGCGCAGCCTACATTACAAACGGTCCTGTTTGAAGTGTAGCCTAAATGTAATTGGTCAAATGAATTGCATTCCCGCTGAAAAACAAGCGTTCTAGCGTGAAAATGCTTGGGAACTAATGTGGTCGGAACCAAAGTTTACAGGACTGCGTTCTCTGGAATCCTCTCAAGCGGAGGACTTCTACACTCCGATTGGTTGCCGCCGAACCGCGTCATAGCTCATTACCATAAAGCTGACCTGACTTCAACTCTCCTCGACGCCCACACCGTCCAAGACGCGCCTCGCCGCTGTTTGCCGCCGGCTCACATTGAAAATGAATGACTTCCGGCCACTTTGACGCTCTCGCCTGTGGCGGTGTGAACGTACGGTTATAGCTTTCAAAGTGCACATTAGGGAAGATATAGAATTGCATGTTTTTTCAATCAACTATAGGAAATAAAATCTGTATAATCCAAAACAATATTTACAGATTAATTCGTTTTCAAATGAGTTTCAGTCACTGTACCATGGTACAACCACAGTGCGTTTGTTAAATGTTCTTTGCTTGTTTAATCATTTATCATTAACAGATGTGATGGGCTGTTCATAATCTTTCCACTTGGGGAGTAGCATTAATCTGTTCCTTTACAAGAGGACTAAACTTGTTGTCCCAGGGTGTCAGCATCCCTCTCTAGAGTCCACACTCACCATCTGCTGTTGGCTTATGTAAGTGTCTTGTGGGAAAAGCGTCATACTTGAACAATGCAAGACCCAAGAGACCTCACAGCAGCCTCGCTAAGCGCTAATGTCTGTGACAGAAACCACTCAACTTATCACTTCATTGAAGCTGTCAGGCTGCGTGATGGGATTGGGCCTCTTATTTTATTATTATTATTTTTTTCTCCTCAGACTGATGACCTGTCAGAATTATGTATTAGTGATGTAATGTGGTTCTGGTCTTGGTTCAGTTCACATAATTTATCTCGTGCTGGATGCAGCAGGAACCACATGCTTTTTTTTTGCTTTTTTTGGCGTGTAAAGGTCGGCCGTGATTGGCTGGGGGATTTGACTGTGGCATAAGAGATGATGCCGGCTGAGACCAGATTGAATTCAGGTGTGGATATGGTGCAGTTCAATGAAGGATTTATGATGATTTCTACTCATTTTCACATGATGGGTCAGATGTCTTTTATGAGTGTGAGTCATGAACATACCTTAGCAACCATCCAGAACACCTTAGATACCACATAGCAACACACTAAAAACTCCCAGAACAGCTTAGCTAAAATAACTAAACATAACTAAAAACATCCAGAACACCTTAGCAACCGCATAAAAAACCCCCCAAAACCTCATCAAGAACAGCTTAGCAACCTCATAACAACACACAGTCACACCATTCCAGCATTGTAGCAGTTTTGCTTGAGGAATCACTATTCACATTTACTTCAGAAAAGTCTATTTTTGCACTTCGTTAAAAACTTAAAGACCCCCTGTGGCAAATATCAAGTTTTTGAAGTTGTTTACATGTCTATCTGGTGTTTTTAATATGCAAACAAGACAAACAATATGCAAATTCATCTGTCAACACCATTGCTGAGTATCTTCTCCTTAAAACGGCACTTTCCAAAGAAAGTCTAAAAAAAACATGGTTTGAAATCGCCCGTTTTCTGTTTGTAACCAATCACATCAACATACAGGGCGGGGCTTTTCATATCTGGTCAAAGGTTTCTATTTACAACGTGTTTTTGTAGCGTTGAGTACTATAGTACTATAGTCAATCACAGACATGTCTGTTGATTTTTTTTAACACAATGGACAATCAGAGGCATCAAAAGTCAGTATATGGGCAATTCAAAGAATTATTTCTAAACACATTGTAAATGTTAGAAATATATTGCTGAAAACATGTTACAAAGACTGTGAACTATGTAATATTGAGTTGTGGAGTCATAACGTTAAACAGTTTTTCACACTACATTAACACTATAATAACTAGAGTGCATTAGCATCAGTGTTTTGACCGCTCAGTCGCGAATTACTGCCATTACCGTTACAACATGCAATTTATAGGAGAACTACAGTTTGCTTGCTAGCTATACGTTTGTCACTTAATGCATATTACCAAACATGTACCATTACATGGCTGTGTAAATCCAATTACGCTTCTAGAGGGAGCATCCATTCAGGTTGTATCAGTATTTGACAGTTGAGAGAGATTGCAGCTTTCCTGTGAGTTGGCGTGGTTTCAACGGCAACAGCGAGAGCGGACACACCCTTAGCATTTGAGAGCAGAGAATAATGCTTATTTTTTCAAGATTTTGATAACTTATTTTATTTACTTTTTTCTGTGGTGTGACAAACTAAGAACACATATTTAATATTGCTTTACACAGACTTTTAAGTTAGTAAGAATCCACTCACCACTCAAATTGTTACAGTTTTGCTCAGTGCTGAGTTCTGCATGCTCTCTGATCCTCTCATTATAACAAAGAAGGTGGAGGCACGACGTAAATACGATATTCATTGTGCAGTGAAGAGCTTCATTGATTATAACAGAATGAGAAGGCGATGACCTAAGACAAGCGACAGCTTTTCAGGGATTATAAAGGGAGCGCTCTTTGCACACTTTTTAGGCTATAATCCATTCAAAATTTGAATAGATTCACTCACAGACTCATTCTCGAAACTGTAGGGATGTAACGATTAACCGCGAGCCGGTCGAAAATCGATTCAAATATGTGACGATTCAAATCGGTTGAGATGCCAAACAAATCGCGATACAATTGGAGTAGGAGTTTATATGAATGTATCTCTGAGGAAACTGACTATCTTTAGAAAAGTTTACAAGGTATTTTCTTTCCATCTTGCCTCTGAACAATGCATATTAAAGTAGTGTTCATAAGCGCCACCTGCTGTCAGAGAGTGAATCTGCGTCTCATTCAGCTCGTCTGCCGTTTCGTTCAGATGTTTTATGTAGTATAGTTTCATAAAACTAAAGTCAGACCATTCTGTTTTTGCTTCAGATTTCGAAATTATACAGTCTAATTTAGATTAAAAACTACTCATGCGGCATGTATGCTGCATCTTTGTTTGGATCATGATTAAAATCCAGTGGTTGCCTCTAATTTTAAATGGAAAGCGCACAGACAAACCCTTAGTTTGTTCATATTAAGAGATTTCTTTTATTTGTCTAACTTTTGGGGTTTGTTTTAAAATTTCAATTTAGTTTTGTTATATTTCAATTTCACAAAGAAACGTGCAGCAATAGCCTAATAAAACAACACCTTTTCATTTACTGTATAATGTCTACAATCTCATTAAAATAAAAAAAATAGTGAGAAAATTGAATCGTGAAATCAAAATCGTGAATCGAATCGTGAGTTGAGTGAATCGTTACATCCCTACGAAACTGTAATGAATGACACAGTGATAACCATTAATCTGAGATTGCCACTACCATTGTGTAGCGTTTACTACAGCGCTTACTTCTGCTAATTTGCATTTGTACTCAGAAGTTGGAAATTCTGAGTTCTCAGTAGGAACTTTTAACTGGAACGCCCTCCCAAGTCAGAGTTCCGACTCGGAATCCCAGAGGAATCACAATACTCCAACTTCAGAATCCAATATGACTACTCAATGCATCAACAGAAGAAAAACAGTAGTAATATATTGTTTATTAAGTTTGTCTGTCTCTCAATAAACTCACAGTGCACACAGTACTATCCAACCTGCGTTTGTGGGCATGATACTATGGCGTTATTTGTGCAAAATACCTCTTTTTATGTTTTTTTTTAATCGACTGTTCTATTTTTTTTTCATCTCCTTAGCTTTTGTTTATACTTAAAGATTTTAATATTTAATTAATAAATACGGAACATCAAGACATATCACATCAGATTTGATGTCAGTGATGCCAAACTGCACTGATTTTCACATGTTGTGCATCAAATATACGGAAATGCAAATGAGATTTGAGAGTTTCAGCGGAAGGGAAGATTTGAAGCAAATAATGACTTTTGGGTTCCTTCCTCACACAAATATGGCTTCAGAAGGCTTGTAATATAGCACAAGCCTTGTATGAACTACTTTTAAGGTAATTTAATGTTGCTTTTTTGTCTGTTTTGACAGTATTCTTTCGCATTTACTTTTGTGTTTTGCAGAAAAAAGAAAGGGTTTGGATTGATGTGAGGATGAGTAAATGACGACAGAATTTTCATTTTTGGCTGAACTCTACCTTTAACTTAATTCCTCCAGAGATAAGTCTGTTGACCTTTTTTTGATAACTGTGTGTTTTTGACATTCTGTGTTTTATAATTTAGAGGGATGTCACATACTAATGGATGTTTAAGTAAATTTATTCTGCCCCTTAATCAAAGCAAATCAATGTCCTCCCTGCAAATGAATTTGAACACTTCTAATCTGGAATAAAACCAATATTATCAGCAGTCTGTGGTCTTCCTGTCTGTAATTATGGTCTGCCTGTCAGGTGTCTCAGGCTGTCTGACTCGTAGAGATTGCTCTTAAAAGCACAAGCAGTGTCTCAAATGTTCTGCCAATTTCACCACACTTCCAGGTACTGCTGAATAAGTGATCAAGGTTAGATAGTGTCAGCTTTTAATGGCACAGTCTTTGTGTGATGTGTGGTTTCTGGTTAAAACTGTATGGCTGCAGTTCTCAAAAATGTGTAAATATAATACAGTTTGTATATTTGCAAAAGCTGACAAATGCACAATTGAGTAAGTCACCAAGTCCATCTGTTTTCCAGCCACTCATCTTGACATATTTTTTGCCATTTCTTGTCATTCTATGCTGTTTGTCTGTGATTCATAGACTCTAATGCTTTTTTCATACTGCCAATCCAATTTAGTCATCAAATCCGATCTTTGTGCAGTCAATTAAAATCAGTGTTGTAAATATTTTTTTTATTTTATCATTTATTTTTGATTAATTTATATTTTTAATTTTCTTCTTTACACACACACACACACACACACATACACACTTCAGACTAATCAGATTTTGATTTAGACACTCCACAGAAGTGAATAATTTTTTTTCTGCCTGTCTGAACCAAGCTTAAAGGACTTGTATTGAACCCTGTAGTTCACACTCATGCCGGCTTCCTGACATCTCTCAGGATCCAGACAATAACAGGCAATTCATAATCTTTCAGGGAAAAGAGATCACACCTGGATTGACTGCAGATAAATGGATTTGTTGAGGTCTAGAGAGTCATATGGTGCCATATGATGGATTAGAGTGAAAATGCCTCTTAGATGTATCCCATGGTGATTATTCATCATTTCATTCAGATGTTTAAAATGATAAACAACTTTACAGCATAAGGAATAATGATTCAGTGAAATTTCAGAGTTCTGATTTTACCTTTGCCTATGAGGTTGCAGGTTATCACATACATGAGAACAGATTAAACGTCAAAAGGTCACGTGTAAATATTGTATTTATTGTGCGGAGACAGCAGAGGTGATGACACAAATGCAAATATCCTTGGTGGTAAGGTGCTGAGCATGTATTGTCCTTGTAGTTTCGTAAATCTTAGGATAAGGGTCAGTGGTCAGGAAGAAGGAGATATTTTAAATCCATTTGACAGCAATAATAATAGCGGACCCAGGACAGAGCCATGAGACACTCCCATAAGAACTAGCTTTGTGTCGCAATACTGGGTTTGAACGAAATCTCAAATACAGGTTCCCATTGCCTTTCTCATGTTTTATGAAGGAAAAGGGATGATGGAGAACTTTCTGAGTCATTGATTTATAGCTAACACATCATTCAGACGGTCAACTCACGGTCAGGAAATCCAACTCTTTGAAGTTACAAGATGATTATATTTTTTTCCCATGCATGTAATTCTCATCAGACACATCTATGAATGTGAAGGTTGGTTATGGCTACAGTGACCCAGATTAATCATCACAAGTATATAAACCATTCAAACTGTCATACCGAGAGGCATTGCTTAATCAATAAATCAATCGTTACTTGTTCATAAGTAACGATAGCTCTTTACAAAATTTGTGTCTGTGGTGCGGTTGCAAAAACGCTCCCTCCTATTCTCCAGCGCTCCTGACATAATTTGGCCAATTTACACCTCCCTCCTATCCAAAAATAATCGTAGCTGCTCAGTCAGGTGGCCCCTGGCTGTGGTCCTTCTGTGTGCATGAGCCTGACCCATTTACCGCCTTTGTGGAGAAAAATGACAAAGCTGACATCATTTCCTCTCTTGCTTGTGCCTCTCGGCGAGGTCCACACCTTTCCCACTGGAGCTTGAGGGAAAGGGAAGACTGCGGCACTAGACTGAAGTGCAGGCATTATGAAAGCAGCTTGTACAGAATACTGTCACTTTGATAGCAGTTTGCATGTGCATCATACATTAGAGTCTGTTGTCATGTTTGATTCTTAATGAGCCCCTTGCCTTCCAGGCAGGTCTTAATGTGTCATTGTACTGACAGATATGAATTAATAATTACAATATGTATTGTAATTTGAAGTATAATACATTCACCTTAATTTCTGCTGACCCAATATTTTAATTAATTTCACATTTTGCCATTTCATTAATCGCTTTCACTGTATCAAATAAATGAAAAAGAAAAAGAAAAATCTTGCATAACTTAAAGAATGAAATTGAAATTGTTTTAATTTATTTGATGGGTTAAAGTAATGGGAAAACAGTCTTGTAAATTTAAATTAATCATAAACATGCTCCTTTTGACCTGTACTTCTGGCCTTCTCTTTGCATACCAGTATGCCAGAATTGGAAACAGATTTCCAGAAATTAAACTTTGGATATGAAACTCTGATACTGTTCTCCTGTTTGCGCACTTGGCTCATAAACTGAAGCACTGAGATTAGACTCAAGTGCAGCATATGGATCATACAGATGCAGTTACTAGCTGATGTTGGATTTGTGCGGCTTTTTAACGGGGCAGGTGGTGTAAACAATCAACTATCAGGGGGTGAAGGAAGAACATGAATTCCCAATCCACTCTCTTGTAATTTCTATGTACTTCCCATTAATAAGTCATCACAAAATATTGCACATATTTGATGAGGTAAAGCTAAAAGCCAAGAGGCAGCTTTGTATTTGCTTGAGTTTCTGTGAAGCCACTGTTCACATGTTTCTGAACTTATTATATAACTTATATTACTGTTCGTAATATGTAAAATACTAGTAGTGGGATGGGTAGATTTGTATGTATGACCAATGGCAGACTGTTGAGATTTTCAGCACATCTATTTGTATTCATAGTAACTTTATGTAAAACCATGTTGTGAGTTGGAGTTCTCTCTCTCTCTCTCTCTCTCTCTCTCTCTCTCTCTCTCATATTCTTTGATTAATAAAAGTTAAAAAGAACAGCATTTTTTAAAAATATAAATCTTTTGTAACAATATACACTACCGTTCAAATGTTTGGAATCAGTCAAATGATTCTTCTTTCTTTTTTGAAAGAAATTAATACTTTTATTCGGCATGGATGTGTTCATTTGATAAAAAGTGAGAGTAAAGACTTTAATAAATGCTGTTCATTTAACTTTTTATTCATCAAAGAATCCTGAAAAAATATCAGTTTCCAAAAAATATTAAGCAGCACAACTGTTTCCAACATTGATAATAAATCAGCATATTAGAATGATTTCTGAAGGATCATGTGACACTGAAGACTGGAGTAATGATGATAAAAATTCAGCTCTGCATCACAGGAATAAATTATATTTTAAAGTATGTTTTTCTAAGAAATAAATATATATTTCTTAGAAATAGTCTTTTCACAAAATTTGGTTTTTGTCTCTCTCTAAGAGTTCAAGCTCCTTTTAGTTCAGCATTTCTCTGGCCAAATCTTCAATAAAAGGACACTTTTTCACTCAATTAAATGTATGTCCATTCTTATATTACAGTCTGATGGTCTGATGATGGAATAGGGAATGAATTTTCATCTATTAAACTGAAACTGCAGGGTATGGAGTCTTTTCAGCTTGGCTGGCTTTGTCAAATTTTGGAAGAATTGTTCAATACACCATCTGTCTTTAGTCAACATTAAATCAGAATGGACCCTATTTACTTTCCAAATACTTGTTCCCAGTCTTACCGTCGATATTTCATTGGTGCATTTTATTCCAAAGAAATCTCAGTTTCTCAGGACAGGATGCTGCTCATCTAAAAGCACAATAGCACACATAGTTGGATAAATTATTAATATTATGCTTTTCCCTTCTGATTGAAATATAAGTTTCTTTTTATCAATACATCCTACTTTCTCCACCATATAGGCTTTGTTTTTTTACACTGAGCCCGTTGCAATGCATTTTGGGATGTCATGTTGCCTTAGAATTTGGTTAAAATAGGGTCTGCATCCGAAAATCACATACTCTCTTGAGTTGGTACTTATTTTGAACAAGTAATTACTTGTGACTGGTAAAAAGTATGTTCAGTTTGAATGTTTGTAGTATGAATATAATCTGGACTCTACTACATTCACTTTGTTGTCATTATCACGTGACCTTCCAGCGTCAGTTACGTCACTTCACTGGCATTCACAAATCCTTGTGGCTTCATGGGATAATAAAATGTCCTTCTTATGCGCACTTCAAAATCTCACCGGAAGCAGTAGGTCATCTTGGGACACACTACCCTTGTCATGTACTGTTTTTCACCTACTATATAGTAGGGAAGTACGCAATTTTGGATGAAGCCGGGGTGTCAGATGAGGCAGGATAATTAAAGGTGCAGTAGGCAGGTAGGAAAGCTAATTAAAACGCTCGAACCGAACGTTTTGATTGGACGAAAATTTTTTGGTCCTACACCTTTCACAGAATATATAAATACATTTAGACCACTTAACTTAATGATTGCTTTCGGGATCTGAAGAGACTTTCAACCAGCATAACAAAAAATGTTTCTGAAGACAATCACCTATTGCACCTTTAATGTTTGAAACATTGTTTATGTCAGGAACACTCCCATGATGCCTGATAGTATGCAGAGTTATTATAGTTAACTAAAACCTAAAGTAAAACTAAAACCATAAAAAGGCTTTTTGATCACTTTCATCACTTCAACTCAAATAAACAAAATATATATTTTTTTATTTCTGCTGGTTACCAAGGCAACATTTTTATTTAAAATAACTGAATGAATAAAATGAATAAAGCTATATAAACATGACAACTAAAAATGAGAAACACATACAGTTATTTAAACTTTACATTTAAAATAAAAACAGAAAATATAAAAAATATTAATAAAAACTCTATAGTATCTTAATAATGCTAAAATAACACTGATAGTATGCAGCACATCACGTTTTGCCAGTGTTTTTTATGGTAAAACAGCAGGCGCATGTTGTCATTTAGATTTTCACTATAGCATTTATACTGTGACTCCTTATTCCCATATCTCATAACCTAGTAGTTTTAAATCACACATTTGATATTTGTAGATTGCATAATAAAATCCTGGTGTTATTGAAGAGCTCTTCTCTCCTGTTCCTGAGGCCTGCTTTCCATACGGGAATAAACCACAGCTTTTTACTCTCTTTAGTTTTCTACACTGACGATATTTGTGAACGGGTGGTCCGTTTAACCTGTGGATGCCGCATATATATGGTCATTTATGGAAGTCTGCTGGAAGTCAGTCCTATGATTAGTTCTGTTTAGCTTCAAAGCTTTGATAAAAAAGGAAAGAATGTGAAACAGCAGATGGATCATAATTTGTGCACTGTCAAATGTCTCAATAGGTGGAACGTGAGCAGTGATCAGAAACAGGAGACTGAATCTGGCCCAAAAGCTTTTCTAGTAAGTTACTATTTAATGCACACAGAATCCAAAAATAATGACCCCATGGGTGATTCTCCAGTCATTTTCTGCTGACATGACTTATTCCCTGATGGTGCATTGATGTTGTAGCCACATGAGCTGCTAAATAAACCCAGTGTCTATAAATAGCTTTAATTTCTGTTGTTCTCCCTGTGAAGAGATTAGGTTTCGGAGCAGAACTATCATTTCTCACTTTCTCAGGCGCGTTTGATGCCTCTCTCTGCTGCAGTTGTCTCAGCCGGAGTCTAATCTGCCTGATCACATGATGCATGAAAACCAGTCAAAAACCTGTTTTTCAGATTCTGACATCTCCATATAACTGTATCCACATCTCCTTCCCGTCTGAAGCTCTCTGGCGAAACAGTGCAGCTGTAATTTGTTGATATCTGGAGTTTATTATGAGTCCGAACTGTATGTTTTTCTAGATGCATTGCCTGTGAGTATGTTGTCCTGTTGTAACCTCACTGTCGTATTGACTTTCTATCTCGGTGTCTTTATAACAAATGAGCTTCACAGTTCAGTTGACCTTCCTTGTTTCTGAAAATATGGGCAGAGAAAGAACAGCAGCACACTGGCATATTCACTACACATTAACATTTTGCCAAACAGACTAATTGCAAATAAATTGTGAAATTTTACTGGCCATAAATATTTCTTACTGGCTTTGAAACTAGTTTTTGTCCCTATGACATTGGACATTTTGCGTTCTAGTTCCTAATAAAGTTAATGGGCAACTTATTTATGCACCAAAGCCATAATACTGGTTTTATTTTATTTTATTTTTATTTCTATTTTATTTTTATTTTAATTTTAATTTTAATTTTTAATTTAATCTAATTTAATCTAATTTAATCTAATCTAATTTAATTTATTTTATTTTATTTTATTTTATTTTATTTTATTTTATTTTATTTTATTTTATTTTATTTTATTTTATATTTTTAATTATTATTTTATTTTATTTTATTTTATTTTATTTTATTTTATTTTATTTTATTTTATTGTAATTTAATTTAATTTAATTTAATTTAATTTAATTTAATTTAATTTAATTTAATTTAATTTAATTTAATTTAATTTAATTTAATTTAATTTAATTTAATTTAATTTAATTTAATTTAATTTAATTTAATTTAATTTAATTTAATTTAATTTAATTTAATTTAATTTAATTTAATTTAGTTTAGTTTAGTTTAGTTTAGTTAAGGTGTATTGGTGCATTTCATATATATACTTTTCAGTATATACTGATCTGCTTTAATGAATATAAACAAGATTTTGTTGATGCATAGCTATTCCATAGCAAGTCCTATTGAAGTTATATGGATTGAATTCATTATATGAATTCAATCTATGTAATGGGTGAGAAAAACTGTGGTGAAGTGGCATATAATTGCTTCTCTTGCCATATTGTCATTGGTAAATATTGCAAAAACACAGCTTGGGAAGCAGCTTTTAAAGCAGCATTACCAGATGCAAAAATAAAATAGATCTGACTGGACGGTTTGATAAGTGACATGTGCTTCTCCACTCACCACTGAACTGTATGATTATCATTTTCATATACCATGGAACTACCCAGGTTGCTTTAAAGGGGTCCTATTATGATTTTTCACTTTTTTAATTTTAGTCAGTGTGTAGTGTGTATGTTTGGGCATAAAAAAGATCTAGAAAGTTACAAATCTCAAAGTCCACTCCAAAGGGAGATATTTAGTTTTTAAAAAATCTATTTTCAAGAACTACAGCTAACGGCTCATTTGGACTACAGCGTTTGGTTTCCGGGCTTTGTGATATCACAAAGTGGCTCATTAGAATTTCATTACAAATAATTCCCACCTACAGAAATTCGAATGGTTGGGGGGTGGGGAGGAGCGAGGTCGTGGTTAGAACGCTTGGTTGAGTGAGCGCATGAGACGAGACGACGAAGAAGAAGAGCTGTTGCAGAGTTAGTGCATCAGAGAAAACCAAGAAGAAGAGCTGCTGTGCTGTAGCCTCAAATTTTTGACATGTCTAGAACAGCGGTTCTCAATTCCAGTCCTCGTGTACCCCCGCTCTGTACATTTTGTGTGTTTCTCTTATTGCTTCATACGTTTGTTATATTTGACTGTAAGTGCCCTGCGAAGTGGACATTACCGGATATTCCTCCATGATTCCAGTTTGAAGGGAGCGTATATGTTCCATACAAAGGGCATTTAAGTGTGCGAGACGTGAATTTAAATTGTATTTATTTACAGAGGTATATTATGTCCCACTTCACGCTTCTCTAGTAAGTTTCGTTTGTGTGTGATGACGCTGCAGGCAGCGGCACAGCGCAAATCTGTAAATGAATATTCCGAAGTGAAGTAAACTTCAACGGATTTCCCCTGCTCAGGGAGTAGGGAGCAATGGACACTGTGTAGGGATCATATCAATCGAAACACAGTTCATGCACGGAGCTCACTTCTAACGAAAGGATCTGAATCAGGTGTGTTAACCAAGAGAGACGTGCAAAACATGCAGAGCGGGGATACGCGAGGACTGGGATTGAGAACCGCTGGTCTAGAACAATTCTTACAAGTACAACACAACGTGTGTTGTACCACCCCCAAAACAAAATAAAGACTTTGTAAAAGAGCATAATAGGACCCCTTTAAAGAATATCCTGGTATTACCTTCATCATAGTGTGCAAAAGCCAAGGTATTACCATTGTATCATCTCCAGTGTAGCGAGTCAGCTCATGGGGAAATATGAATAATTAATCATAACTAGTTATAGTAAATCCATGGTGGGCTTTGGACTTTTATGCAGGTGTAGGAGAACACTTTCTCCTGAACTAGTGAAGTGTGCGGCTGATTTGCTCCGATCACGTGTGCGTCACCCAGAGGACTAGAGATACATCAGACAGGCAGCTGTACTGGCACCTCTGACTTTCTCTTTACTGGCCTATTCTTCCTATTAGCACGATCTCAGAAGCACTTTTGAACATCAGCTTATTTTCCACTCTTCCTTCCTCTGATCCACAATCTCTCTCATCTGATCCTTCCAAGCCCATTTAGCTCATTCATAAGGGAAAGCTTTAAGAAGATTTTCTTTTTCTGCTTAATGCCAGCTAAGTAGTGGTCATTATTATCCGTTCTCAAACTTAAGTATTAAACTTTAGTGCATGACTCACCCAACACTTTTTTCCATTAATTTAGGGTGCTTTCACACCTGGCCCGTTGTTTCGGAACCTGGCGCGTTTCCCCCCCTTAGCTCGGTTTGTTTGGGCATATGTAAACATGGCGATCGCTTGGATCCGCACCAAAACAATCGGTCTGAGATTGCCTGAACGAGGTGGTTTCGGCTCGATTGAAAACAAACTCTGGAGTGGTTCGGTTGTAGTGAGAAAGCAATCCGATCCAATGAACCAGGCTATATCACAATGTATAATGGGTAATTACGTAAGATCTGTGAAAAGCATTAGCTTTGTTGTTTTGCTAATACCTCAAAATGAACCTGTGGATGTCTGTGGGTGAGCACGTCTTCGCCATTCAAAATCAAAGAGCACTTTTTAATTTTATAATTCCATCTTATTGCTTTTCTTCATAGTAGGTGCATTTAAAAAAAAAAACTGGTCAAAGTTCCATGGTTTATTTTCTGGGAATCCACTTATCATCCATCAAGATAGAATTACAACAGCTTCGCGGGCTTATTGTTGTTGTTGTTTTTTTTTGTAGCTGTCATTATATTAATTTATCAATTTGAGCAGGAGTCCAGGATTCATCGGGAAAATGAAACTGACCAATGAGAGAGCAGTTTACTCGCATGTGACTTGTATTAACAAATTTGGTCCGTTTAGAAACTTTGCCGTGTGAAAGTGAACTGCATCAAGAATAAAAAGCAACATTGTAATAATCTGAATCCCTGTTTCGGAACAAAGCAATCGATCTACAGGTGTGAAAGCACCCAATTTTCTTAGGGTGTGTTCACAGCACACTTGTCATGTTTGGTTCGATTAAAACGAACTCTGGTGCGATTGCTCTGTTAGTGCGGTTCGAACCGCACCAGAGTTCGATTGGAAGCGGACCGAGACCCATCTTTTCAGCGGTCTCGGTCCGCTTGTTTGCTTCGCACCAGGGTTCAGTTGGCAGCATTCACACTTACTCAAACGAACCGCACTAACAGAGCAATCGCACCAGGGTTCGTTTTAATCGAACCAAACATGCCAAGTGTGAACACACCCCAAAAAGATGGGTCACAGTCCGCTTCCAAACGAACTGTAGAGCGGTTCGAATGAAATATGAACGCAACACAGACCAAATACTTCTAAACAAACCAAAAACAGGAAGTAATGACAAGATGCGACACTATGCGACAAGATTTTATGACACGGTGTAACCAAAACAAAATGAGCAGAGGGCAAATGTGGAGCAACGATGAGGTAAAGTGCCTTTTATTGAGCTCCTTGTGAGTTTACAGGTGGTTTAAAGGACAAATCTTTTTGGTCCGGACCAAATGAACCAAAACCAAACGAACTGAACTACAAGTGTGAATACACCCTTAATCTGTATTATTATCTTATTTTCTTATCTTTATTAATATCAAAGATACATTTATTTGAAAAGTGTGAAAGACTTGTTTTGCATACATAAAATGTGATTATTTTTGGTATGCTAGCACTAAAAACTATTAGCCACTACTCTCTGAAATCACATCTTAAAATTTTACAAAATATATTCATGTTCTTTTAAGGATGTCCTGATATTTTTTTTTTTGGAAAACAACACACAAATATTGATTAAGAAATTCCCCCCAGTGTTGGCAAACATCATTCACATTTTCATACAGACAATGTAAAAAAAAAAAAGTTGGAATTACCATTTCAGGGTTTGCTTCTTTCGCACCGCCTTTGTTTCTTGCAACACTCTGTGATAATTTCTCTCTGTCGTTCCTGCTCTCCGGCTCTCCGGCTCTGCTGTCCTCTGCGGTAGGTGTGATGGCTTCCGGGCCTGATTGAGCTCAAATAATGACTTCAGCTCTCGTCTCCACATACTGCCGTTTAACTGTCTTTTATCGACAGGCAGAGGTCACTCACAGCCAGGGGAGACTTCCAAGACCATCGGAGAGACAGAAAGTGGACAGAAATGTTCAGGGCAAACACCCTTCACCGCTGAATAATTACAGTCTCAGGGATAGACTGGATTTGCACAGTTCTGTAGATCCAAGGGATGACAAATAGACTCAGACAAGAAATTCAGAAGTAAGTTTTTAACCCTGTAAAGCCTGACATATGAAATAGCAGTCTGAGAAATACTTTTATATTATACTTTTTATTTGATAAAAAGTATAAACCATCAATCAGAGCACAAAAGACATGTAGAAGATTATGTACAACATATTTTTCAGCAAAGTTTTGATTGTGTTGATAATTTTGATACATTATAAATTCACATATCAAATATGATACCATATGGCTTTATGGGGTTAAATGCTGTTGTCTTGATGAACCATGAGAAAAGGTGTTGTAGGTAAACTTCCCAGAATGCCAGAACTGGAATTCTGAGGATTTTTAGAATTCTGCTCAGATCCAGTAACCGTATATATCTTTCATATTGTGTTTTGCTCTTAGTGATGGATTCCAAGGTTTGTCCTGATGGCTGACTGTTGGCCATTTCGGGCACAAGTGCATTTTTGACATTGATGTATAGTTTTGTCCTGTCTGAACTCTTAACACCCTGAAGGTAGTTTTAAAGAGTTCCCACCTCAATGACGTACATAATGACTTATAATGCTAAAAATAAGGAATATGCTAATTTCCATGGCTAAGTTTTATAGAGAACATTTATGGGTTTGAGAAAAAAAATGACTAAGATCAGTTATGAGACTCAGACACCAGTGTTATTTTAGTATCATTCAGATACTATTTTTTAATATTTTTAATAAGTTTTTATTTTTAGATTTTCTGTTTTCAGTTTAATTTTAGTTTCAGTAATTTTGTAGTGTGTTTTTGTCATTTTTATTATTATTATTTTTTAAATATGCCTTTATAAATTTATTTAAGTTTTAGTTATTTTAGTACCATTTTAGTATCAAGTTTAAGGAAAAATAGGAAATGTTGCATTGGCAATTAGCTGAAATAAAATACATACATATTATATATTAGTGCTGTCAAAATTAACGTGTTAACGCATGTGATTAATTTGATCAGGTTAACACATTAAAAATATTTAATGCAAATGCAGGGGCAGAGCTAGGGTTGGCCACCCCACTCACAACTGCTGCTTCTGTCTCTTTTTTTCTTGACAAGAATTGTGTTTATTTAGACGCAGAACATCTTTACGACCTCATGAAATGGAGACTTTTCAGACGCACACTCCAACTTCCAAAAACGTGCACTGAAAAAGCTACAGGTGACAAGCAGCTTCAGTAGAACAACAGTGAACTGAGGTCAGATGAGTTGTTGTCAGACCATATGTCAGTGAAAAAATTTTTTCCTGTCCTGTCAGCCGTCATACTGTGCTCGTAGCACGTGCTCTTCAATTGCATGCACAAATGCGCGGTGCACGCTGTATTAGCCTATATTAAAGCGCAAATGTCGTCAGTTAAATCATGAAGTTACCAAAAAAGGCAATTAAAGCTGCCTTAAAACTGTGCATGTATCTAAGTGTTTGTTATAGGCCTATATGAGTCAGATTTAAGAACATGTCTCTGAAGTGCAGTGGTTTTCAAAACTGAGCAGCCCAGAACTGTCTCCCTCATCTAACACACCCGATTCAACTCGTCAGCTCATTAGTGGAGACTTTAAGAGCTGAAGTGGGTCAGGAAAGGTAAAGAGTTGTGAGAAAATAGGATGCGTGTCATATAATGTAATGTCCCAAAAGTGTTCAACGCACCTCCATGCTGGTGTGTTTAATTGAACATTAAAATTGCTTGTAAATGCAAACATCTCAATAAATCACAAAATTACTTCTAAATAATTCTAAAGTAATGAAAAAAAAACCCTTCATGATTTTCTTTCTTCTGTGCAAAATAAAATAAGTTATTTTGAGATTTTTTTTTTGTCCATAAAATGGAAGTCAATGGACTCTGATGTTTGGTTCCTAGAATTCTTCAAAATATCATCTTATATGTTCTGCAGAAGAAAGAAAGTCATATAGGTTTGATGTATACAGTATATGAGGGTTAGTAAATTCCACCCCCGGAATAAGATTTTAAACGTGGAAAGCAATCTAAACCGAACGTGATTTCAACTGAGGGGCACCTCTCGGATCTTATTTGTGTCACCTCAGATTCAATTTGCACCTTCCAACCCCCCAAAACTCGTCAATTTCAACCATTCAGTGCGGACCATCACCAGTGTATTTAGAACATTCACTACTAAATTCAAATGCTTTGTCTGGCACAATTCAGTGTTTTCAGCCACATAAAATGTATTTTAGGTTTCAGACATTTAAATGAGTTACTAGCAAAAAAGACATTTGTTAAATACACACTGAGGTTTGTTAAATTCACTGGCGTCTAAAGAAAGTGGCAATAATAATCCTTTCAATTAAAATCTGATGGTGTGTTTTATTCGTATAGGTACACGCTGTGTAGGTAACTATAAAATTCACTCTATTCTTCTCATAGTTTAACGGTGATTTACTTTTATGTATTTCGGGAGAAATGGGTGAATTTACAGTATGTGGTGTTAAACCAAAGATCCAAACCCCCCCTGTGGAGCTCCCCCTTAGAAGTCATACAAGCCCCCCCAGGTCGTGTGTTCTGATGCCGGGACTGTGTATAAATGTCTAATGTGACGCGTAAATGCACATGGCGTGTTGTTCTTCGTAACATATGTAAACTGACCTTTGCTCCAAATAGCTTGTGGGAGAGGTCAGACAGCGGCGCTGCAGTTTCTCCAGTTGCTGTTAGCCAAGCAATCGGCATCGTCTTGGGTTGCATTTTCCCCTCCTGGAACAGGGGTATGGTGAAGGGCAAGGCTAAAAGCCACATGTTTGCTTCGCACCAGGGTTCAGTTGGCAGCATTCACACTTACTCAAACGAACCGCACTAACAGAGCAATCGCACCAGGGTTCGTTTTAATCGAACCAAACATGCCAAGTGTGAACACACCCCAAAAAGATGGGTCACAGTCCGCTTCCAAACGAACTGTAGAGCGGTTCGAATGAAATATGAACGCAACACAGACCAAATACTTCTAAACAAACCAAAAACAGGAAGTAATGACAAGATGCGACACTATGCGACAAGATTTTATGACACGGTGTAACCAAAACAAAATGAGCAGAGGGCAAATGTGGAGCAACGATGAGGTAAAGTGCCTTTTATTGAGCTCCTTGTGAGTTTACAGGTGGTTTAAAGGACAAATCTTTTTGGTCCGGACCAAATGAACCAAAACCAAACGAACTGAACTACAAGTGTGAATACACCCTTAATCTGTATTATTATCTTATTTTCTTATCTTTATTAATATCAAAGATACATTTATTTGAAAAGTGTGAAAGACTTGTTTTGCATACATAAAATGTGATTATTTTTGGTATGCTAGCACTAAAAACTATTAGCCACTACTCTCTGAAATCACATCTTAAAATTTTACAAAATATATTCATGTTCTTTTAAGGATGTCCTGATATTTTTTTTTTTGGAAAACAACACACAAATATTGATTAAGAAATTCCCCCCAGTGTTGGCAAACATCATTCACATTTTCATACAGACAATGTAAAAAAGAAAAAGTTGGAATTACCATTGTAATCACCTGCCATTTCTCTTCAGGGTTTATTTTCTTGCTTCTTTCGCACCGCCTTTGTTTCTTGCAACACTCTGTGATAATTTCTCTCTGTCGTTCCTGCTCTCCGGCGCTCTTTCTCTGCTGTCCTCTGCGGTAGGTGTGATGGCTTCCGGGCCTGATTGAGCTCAAATAATGACTTCAGCTCTCGTCTCCACATACTGCCGTTTAACTGTCTTTTATCGACAGGCAGAGGTCACTCACAGCCAGGGGAGACTTCCAAGACCATCGGAGAGACAGAAAGTGGACAGAAATGTTCAGGGCAAACACCCTTCACCGCTGAATAATTACAGTCTCAGGGATAGACTGGATTTGCACAGTTCTGTAGATCCAAGGGATGACAAATAGACTCAGACAAGAAATTCAGAAGTAAGTTTTTAACCCTGTAAAGCCTGACATATGAAATAGCAGTCTGAGAAATACTTTTATATTATACTTTTTATTTGATAAAAAGTATAAACCATCAATCAGAGCACAAAAGACATGTAGAAGATTATGTACAACATATTTTTCAGCAAAGTTTTGATTGTGTTGATAATTTTGATACATTATAAATTCACATATCAAATATGATACCATATGGCTTTATGGGGTTAAATGCTGTTGTCTTGATGAACCATGAGAAAAGGTGTTGTAGGTAAACTTCCCAGAATGCCAGAACTGGAATTCTGAGGATTTTTAGAATTCTGCTCAGATCCAGTAACCGTATATATCTTTCATATTGTGTTTTGCTCTTAGTGATGGATTCCAAGGTTTGTCCTGATGGCTGACTGTTGGCCATTTCGGGCACAAGTGCATTTTTGACATTGATGTATAGTTTTGTCCTGTCTGAACTCTTAACACCCTGAAGGTAGTTTTAAAGAGTTCCCACCTCAATGACGTACATAATGACTTATAATGCTAAAAATAAGGAATATGCTAATTTCCATGGCTAAGTTTTATAGAGAACATTTATGGGTTTGAGAAAAAAAATGACTAAGATCAGTTATGAGACTCAGACACCAGTGTTATTTTAGTATCATTCAGATACTATTTTTTAATATTTTTAATAAGTTTTTATTTTTAGATTTTCTGTTTTCAGTTTAATTTTAGTTTCAGTAATTTTGTAGTGTGTTTTTGTCATTTTTATTATTATTATTTTTTAAATATGCCTTTATAAATTTATTTAAGTTTTAGTTATTTTAGTACCATTTTAGTATCAAGTTTAAGGAAAAATAGGAAATGTTGCATTGGCAATTAGCTGAAATAAAATACATACATATTATATATTAGTGCTGTCAAAATTAACGTGTTAACGCATGTGATTAATTTGATCAGGTTAACACATTAAAAATATTTAATGCAAATGCAGGGGCAGAGCTAGGGTTGGCCACCCCACTCACAACTGCTGCTTCTGTCTCTTTTTTTCTTGACAAGAATTGTGTTTATTTAGACGCAGAACATCTTTACGACCTCATGAAATGGAGACTTTTCAGACGCACACTCCAACTTCCAAAAACGTGCACTGAAAAAGCTACAGGTGACAAGCAGCTTCAGTAGAACAACAGTGAACTGAGGTCAGATGAGTTGTTGTCAGACCATATGTCAGTGAAAAAATTTTTTCCTGTCCTGTCAGCCGTCATACTGTGCTCGTAGCACGTGCTCTTCAATTGCATGCACAAATGCGCGGTGCACGCTGTATTAGCCTATATTAAAGCGCAAATGTCGTCAGTTAAATCATGAAGTTACCAAAAAAGGCAATTAAAGCTGCCTTAAAACTGTGCATGTATCTAAGTGTTTGTTATAGGCCTATATGAGTCAGATTTAAGAACATGTCTCTGAAGTGCAGTGGTTTTCAAAACTGAGCAGCCCAGAACTGTCTCCCTCATCTAACACACCCGATTCAACTCGTCAGCTCATTAGTGGAGACTTTAAGAGCTGAAGTGGGTCAGGAAAGGTAAAGAGTTGTGAGAAAATAGGATGCGTGTCATATAATGTAATGTCCCAAAAGTGTTCAACGCACCTCCATGCTGGTGTGTTTAATTGAACATTAAAATTGCTTGTAAATGCAAACATCTCAATAAATCACAAAATTACTTCTAAATAATTCTAAAGTAATGAAAAAAAAACCCTTCATGATTTTCTTTCTTCTGTGCAAAATAAAATAAGTTATTTTGAGATTTTTTTTTTGTCCATAAAATGGAAGTCAATGGACTCTGATGTTTGGTTCCTAGAATTCTTCAAAATATCATCTTATATGTTCTGCAGAAGAAAGAAAGTCATATAGGTTTGATGTATACAGTATATGAGGGTTAGTAAATTCCACCCCCGGAATAAGATTTTAAACGTGGAAAGCAATCTAAACCGAACGTGATTTCAACTGAGGGGCACCTCTCGGATCTTATTTGTGTCACCTCAGATTCAATTTGCACCTTCCAACCCCCCAAAACTCGTCAATTTCAACCATTCAGTGCGGACCATCACCAGTGTATTTAGAACATTCACTACTAAATTCAAATGCTTTGTCTGGCACAATTCAGTGTTTTCAGCCACATAAAATGTATTTTAGGTTTCAGACATTTAAATGAGTTACTAGCAAAAAAGACATTTGTTAAATACACACTGAGGTTTGTTAAATTCACTGGCGTCTAAAGAAAGTGGCAATAATAATCCTTTCAATTAAAATCTGATGGTGTGTTTTATTCGTATAGGTACACGCTGTGTAGGTAACTATAAAATTCACTCTATTCTTCTCATAGTTTAACGGTGATTTACTTTTATGTATTTCGGGAGAAATGGGTGAATTTACAGTATGTGGTGTTAAACCAAAGATCCAAACCCCCCCTGTGGAGCTCCCCCTTAGAAGTCATACAAGCCCCCCCAGGTCGTGTGTTCTGATGCCGGGACTGTGTATAAATGTCTAATGTGACGCGTAAATGCACATGGCGTGTTGTTCTTCGTAACATATGTAAACTGACCTTTGCTCCAAATAGCTTGTGGGAGAGGTCAGACAGCGGCGCTGCAGTTTCTCCAGTTGCTGTTAGCCAAGCAATCGGCATCGTCTTGGGTTGCATTTTCCCCTCCTGGAACAGGGGTATGGTGAAGGGCAAGGCTAAAAGCCACACAAATACGGTTCAGCATTCTGCATCGTGTAATCCATTATTCATGATTAGTCGTGCACAAAGAAAATTCATCCGAGCTGTTATGAGGTGGAAGGGATTTTTGTGGAGTGGAGTGATTACTGGTAAAGCACAGGTAGAGACTCCATTATGCCTTGTCATCTACACGGCTTTCTGCTTCAAGACAGCTGGACAAACCAGACTAGATTTACTGAACGCCGCTGCCTGTTTACGGCTGATTTCTTTTCCTGTGAGGATAGACGTCACTTTATTCAGTTAATTATTAGTAAAATAATTTAGAAAATGAGAATGCATTCTGAAACTGTTTAGACAAATATGCACCTAAAAAAAACATTTATAGTACCTTTGACCAATTTAAAAGGTAGTTGAATTATTGAAAATGAATGTGCACTCGAGATACTAATGTGGCCATAATGCAAAATGGAGTGGGTGTTACAGCACTGGTGTGCATTCATTTTCAATAATTCAGTAACACGGAGTCAGTTGTTCTGGTTGCCACATATACATGATGGGTTTATCTCAAGACATTTTTTCAGGATTACATGCCTATTGTGTTTAAAACAGCTTTATTACTGCAGACCAGAATATCACAAAGAGACTCTTTTGACTTTGGCACTTTGGAAATCTTATTTATTTACTTTTATTTATTTATTTTTTTGTGTGTGTGTTTATAATTTTATTTTATTTTGCTTTACTGTAATTCTGCACCCAAGTTTTTAAGTTTTAATACAAGATGCATTTACTTGAAACTACACTGTGTAAGATATTAAAGCTTGTTTTCAGATATTGTTTCTATGTTTGTCTTACTGCACTGGCAGATTTTTTCACTTGTTTTAAAAAAAAAAGTTGAGTAAGACTTGTTAAAAACTTTATTGCCGGGCATTAATTGTTTAGGAAGAGAATAAGAGTCAGTGAAACATGAACAAAAATAGTTAGAGACAATATATAGGTGAGACAATATATTTTTCTGCACCACAAACATAACCGATTTCTAGAGTTCTAGAGTAAAATAATTTGTTTTTGTAAACTGTCTATAATGTAAAGTAAGCTGTCATTCACTAAGAGATACTTTAACTCTGTCACTGTATGCCAATTAGCTCTTCCCATGCACTCACAGAAGTCTTGAATGACGGTTTTGCAGGCCCAACCGCCAACATAAGCTGTAAATAGATGTCTATGAATCACTAACGTCTTCGAGCGTTTCCTGTTCACTCATTCTAAGTTTCTTTAGCTCTGCTCACACAAAACCTCAACAGTAATATGCCAAAGTTCTTCCTTGCCTTTTTTTGCGCTCGATTAAAGTGGGATTTCAACAATCCCCTTCAATCTCATAATATGTAAAACCATGGAGAACTTCCTCCTTCTGTTATCATTTGGCTCAGGGGCGTATTGTTACACCTCACTCAGTTCCGGCAATAATATGTATCTCTAGCGCATATCACTTTCTTCTTATTAGATAAGGGAGCTTCATATTCCTCCGCCTGCCAGTATCTCTAAGCAGAGCGAGTTCTTCCCAGATGTCAGCAGTCCTACAGGTAACATTCACGCTAGCAAAACTCTGTATGTACTCATCCATTCCCCTCTGTAAAGATACCAGTGGTTGTGATGCATGTAATTGTATGGCTGTAGAAATAAAACACTTTATAATATTGTACACTAGTGTTCATTAACGAAGTCTCCACTCCTTGCACACTTCTCAGAAATGATCAACTATATGCAAATGGTAAACACTCCAACATAAATTATATTTTAAAATATATTAAAGTAGAAAACCCGTTATTTGAAATTGTCTGATGAACGGTAGTGTTTATGTAATTATTTATAATTATTATTTTTATATACTGTATATATATATATATATTTATGTTTAATTTTTTTTAGCATCATACAAAATTTGGGGTCGAAAGAATGTGTCATTCATTTGATCAAAAATACAGTAAAAACAGTAGTATTGTGAAATATGTTCTAATATGTTGATTTGGTGTTTAAGAAACATTTATTATTTTATTATTATTATGTTGAAAACATTTTTGTGAATATTTGCTTTTCAGAATTCTTTGATTAATAGAAAATTCAAAAGTATTCAAATATAAATATTTTTTAACATTATAAATGTCTTTACTGTCACTTTTGATCAATTTAATGCATCCTTGCTGAATAAAAATATTAATTTCTTTAAATAAATCAATCAATAAATAAACATCTTACAGACTTTTTAACAGCATAAACTGAAAAGTCTGGCTTCTGAAACTAGTTGCAAACCACTCATATAGACTTTTACCAAATGATCATAATTTAATTGATTAGGGATCATCTGACAAATCAGAAAATATGGATTTGCAAATGCCACTGAGACATTCCAGTTTATCAAAGCTGGGTATATTGTGTGTGTTTCTCTACTAATATTTTGTATCTCCCTGAATTGAAGATGTTCTGAAATGGCTAATTCGTGATTTGTGCGGTAGACAAGAAACATGAGGCTTAGTTGCCAAGGCTGCGTGGTCTAGGAGGGTGGATGATAAATATAGCTCTCAGTCCAATAGGGATGACATCTGACCCCAAACTCCTGGCTCATCGCGCTCAGCCTTGCCGAACAGCACTGCGTAGCTGGCTAATTGAATGTTAACAGTGGCTTTTCACACCAGCAAGGCAAGAGAACTAAACCTGAAGCATGCAGAGAAAAACGGATTGGTTTAATGTAATCTCTTGGAGGGTGTTTTTCCTGTCACACTTGACTGGTGTAATCCAGTGTTTGGTTTCCTTTCTTCCAGAGCCAAAATAATCAAATAATCACACACTTAAAATGGTTTTTTTTTTTTTAAACCAGTGATGCTGCCTCTAAATATCTGCAGCATATTTTTTTCTTGTATTCTGCACATATTGCACATTCACACTTTTGGTGTTAAAGTAAACGTGGGTGTTTTTGCCAGATGGATTTAATATGGTGCTGCACATTGTACTTTGGTGTTCGATTAGTCTCGCATAGCCAGACCTTCAGACTGACAGCTGAAGGTCTGGAATCCATGGCAGCTTTCATTGGCCAAGGCCCGCCCATGAGGCCGTTTGACCGACATGCCAATCAACCAATCACAGTTCGTTTAGTTTCAGCGTCACATTTCGGGGGGCCTGGAAATGTCACCACAATAACAGACCGTGTGTAAAACTTTCAGACGTATTTTAAAGATTCTATGCCGCGAACTTTAAATATTTCACATACTTTTGAGAATCCAGCGTTTAGTTGATCCTGATAAGCACTCATCGTCACAATTGTAAACACGGCAGCTTTCTTCTTTCGTGAGGGGGTTTGGCGCCATGGCATCTTTGTTTCCAGGCGGAACGTTAAAGAACGCGACACACACGTCTCCCGTAAATCCTGTATAATTCAACCAATCCGATGATGACTTCGAAACTCCTGAAGTGTTTCCACTTTTGTGTGCTGTATGCATCAGACGTTTATCCAACGGTCCGTGGGCGTGATGTCTGAGGCTGAGACTAGTGTTTGATCAACAGATGTAGGATGCAGAAAATGCTAATGCAGGCATCACTATTTGCTCAAAGTGGATAAAGCTCTGAATCTGAGAATTTAACTTCTGCGTGTAACTTCTGTTCTGTACCGTTTGTGCTGCAGACATGAATGATACATTATGAGTGTGAATTTGAATTGACCACAATAACACTGAATGGGAATTTACAACCGAAAGACAGAAAGAAGAATCTGTCTGTCTGTCTGTCCGTCCGTCTGTCTAATTTATCAATCATTCTATCTATCTGTCGTTCTATCTATTGTCTTGTCATTTTGTCGTTCCTTCAATTTTTCCCAATTAACACTCCCATCGACTTACATTGACAGACCTGAGCCAAATCCAGAATCCAGAGTATCATAGTCTTGATGGTTGGCTCTCTTGACACTCTTGACTTTTTTCATCCGCTTGAAGTTATTCTAGTCCTTTCAATCAGTTGCTTTAGAAATGGAGTTAGATCTCTCGTTCATGAATTTCTATTGACTGCCCGTGTTCTCTGCCGATTGGAACTCTTTTTTTTTTGTGAACAAGGGAGACGGACTGATTTGTTCTAGATAGTCAAGTCATGCCCCAGCCGGTCAAGTAGAGACAGACGGTGTTTCACTTTGACTGCTTTTGTACCTGTTTGTCATTATCTGGGGATCTCGTCTTCAAGAATGATTTGACTTTTCCTTCAGATACAAATGCAAAGGTCTTCCTCTTGAACAGAGCAAAACACAACCTATTACTGCAGCAATGAGCTGTGATATTTGTCCAGGTGTTGCTGCTGTTGAGCTGGTGTATTTGGAAAGGTTAGTTGTCTCTCAGAAGAGATATGGCTGCTTTTAAAGCTGTAGAATGACAGTGAGCACTAAATTATGTGCCATTTTTTTGGGGGGGTCAAGGTTTTATTGTCTATACAGCTGCAGCTCCGGTAAACCTGGTACACTGTACAAAGTGAAAATGTGCAGTTGAAAGTCTTAAAATCCCCATAAGATTGGAGTTTTGTAGATTTTTATAGGCTATCTATATGCCAGTATCATGTACTTTGTGTACAGTGTAGCGTTGACAAAATTAGGTTTTAGCAGATAAATGCATTACTCTTCCAGGAAAACTGATTTAAAATAAGAATGATATTTGTAAAATATATCTTAATACACAGTTTATATATATGTCAGTAAGTTTTGGGATCAGTAAGATTTTTAATGATTTTTAAAGAAGTGTTTTATGCTCATCAAGGCTGTATTTATGTGATCAAAAATACATTAAACACAGTAATATTGTGGAAAAATAATAACAATTTAAAATAATGGTTTTCTATTTTAATATACTTTAAAATATAATCTATTCCTGTGGTGGCAAAGCTAAATTTTCATCATCATTACTCCAGTCTTCAGTGTCACATGATCCTTCAGAAATCATTCTAATATGCTGATTTATTATCAATGTTGGAAACAGTTGTGCTACTTTATATGTTTTTTCTTTGATGAATAAAAAGTTAAAAAGAACAGCATTTATTGAAAATATAAATCTTTTGTAACAAATTAATTCATTACTATCACCTTTTATCAATTTAACATATCCTTGCTAAAAAAAAAAAGATACATTAAAAAAAAAATAATAATAATAATAATTACGAGTCCCAAGTACAGGCACAACTCAGGAAATGGATACAAAATAAATAAATAAATAAAAATTTCAAATGCTTTATCAATGTCTAGAAGCAGAGTGAAGTATTATGAAGAAGTGGATCAGGACGTCGCTCCAAACTGGATGAAAGAGCCAGGAGGAAACTGGTCAGAGAGGCAACCAAGAGGCCTACAGCAACTCTGAAGTAGCTGCAGGAATATATGACAAAGAGTGATCATTGTGTGCATGTGACAACAATATCACAAATTCTCCACAAATGTGGCTGGTATAGGAGGGTTGCAAGAAAAAAGCCACTCCTCAAGAAAGTCCACAAGCAGTCAGGCTGAGCTTTGCCAAAACACACCGTGAAGATACTGAGGCAGATGAGACTAAAATTGAATTGTTTGGCCTCAACACCAAACGATATGTCTGGCGGAAATCCAATACAACTCACCATCTAAATAACAGCATTCCTCCAGTAAAGCATGGAGGTGGCGATATCCTGTTATGGGGTGTTTCTCTGCAGCAGGACTGGAGCACTTTTCAGGATAGAAGGAAAAATGGATGGTGCAAAATACCATCAAATTCTTGAGAAAAATCTCTGCCAGAAAGTTGTCAGTGGGAAGAAGTTACCTTCAATTCTCCACAAATGTGGCTGGTATAGGAGGGTTGCAAGAAAAAAGCCACTCCTCAAGAAAGTCCACAAGCAGTCAGGCTGAGCTTTGCCAAAACACACCGTGAAGATACTGAGGCAGATGAGACTAAAATTGAATTGTTTGGCCTCAACACCAAACGATATGTCTGGCGGAAATCCAATACAACTCACCATCTAAATAACAGCATTCCTCCAGTAAAGCATGGAGGTGGCGATATCCTGTTATGGGGTGTTTCTCTGCAGCAGGACTGGAGCACTTTTCAGGATAGAAGGAAAAATGGATGGTGCAAAATACCATCAAATTCTTGAGAAAAATCTCTGCCAGAAAGTTGTCAGTGGGAAGAAGTTACCTTCCAACATGACAATGACCCAAAGCACACAGCAAAACTGAGCACATAGTGGTTGAAGGAGAAAAAGCTGAATGTCCTTGCATGAGCCCAGACTTAAACCCCATTGAAAATCTGTGGAATGAGTTGAAGACTGCAGTCCACAAACACTCACCATCCAAATGAACTGAACTTGAGCAGTTGTGCAAAGAAGTGTGGGCAAATAAGTCTAAATGTGCAAAGTTAGTAGAGACAGAGACATATCCCAACAGACTAAAGACTGTAATTAAAGCAAAAGGTGGTTCAACAAAATACTGACACAAGGGGGTGATCCTTTTTCCAACTCAGTGATTCTGTTTTTTGTTTGTTTGTCTTTTAGTTTTTTCTGACATGTTGGTTTTAAATCTTTCACTTGGATGTTATAAGTTGCACTGAGTAAATACAGCTGGATAAAACAAAAACTGTGTCCATCTCCATTTCAGGCTGCAAAGCAACAAAATGTTATTATTTTAAATATACTGTATATGCAAAACTATATAATATTTGTAATATATAAAACTACCTTACAAAACTTTAAAACTACCTTTATAACTTTAAAACTGAGAATTTTTTTTTACACTCCCAATCCATCCAACCAATTGACCTAACAAACTCCTGATTTTCAGCTTGCTCTCTGTTTTGATCTGTTTACGGCCACTTTCGGAAACAAGCGTACCAGCATATACACATGTGAACATTGAAGCAGGTGGATGTTCACCATCATTCTGCTTTAATGTTCTCATTCAGCCTGCATCAGCGTGACGCTGGGCACAAACTCGTAAATCTGGAGCCGAATGTAAGATACGTGGACATAATCGTTTGAATTTTTCTGTATTTTGTGGGAAGACATAAATCACGGTTGGCACAGCTGAATGCACTCAACCAGAAACAGTTCCAGAATGATCATCAAGCCACTATCAGAGACCCAGAACACCCACCCTATCATTACCACAAAGAATTACAGTGTTGGAGTCAGTTTGCCTCCAGGACATTCCAATTGTGAGGTTAACCCACATAGACCAGCTGTATTGTACTTCTTAGCATGCACTGCCTGACAAAATTGGGTACATGCTTGACTAAACAGAGGTTTCTTATGGTCTTAAGAACAGCTTATGCTTATACTAGTTTTGTGGACAAATATAAATCGTGCCTGTATGAATTTCAATGAACCTGTTTTTAATGGCCTTTTGTTTTGGAAAGCAAAATGGTCCCCATGAGCACAACAACTCTTCTATTTCATGAGCTAGCCTCCTTTTTATTAAAAAGGGTTTTTGAAATGGATAAGTTGGACTGGATATGTAAAAACAGCCAACAAGTGGCCTGCAAACAGCTATGGAAGCTGTTTCCACCTCAGAGTAAAGAAAAAAAAAAATATATATACTGTATATATATATATATATATATATATATATATATAT